>NC_059300.1:11370534-11430127 GCF_017591435.1 Portunus trituberculatus | reverse complement strand
TATATATATATATATATATATGCTCATTACATGTACCTTAAATATTTAGTGAAAATAAAGATGTGTGTGTATATATATATATATATATATATATATATATATATATATATATATATATATATATATATATATATATATATATATATATACACATATATATATATATATAACACTTTAACAAAACAGTATTCTTTCAGGTACAAGCAAGTTGTTGGTTTGTTAAGATTTTTATTGTTTAATTGATAATCTACTAATACCTTTGTAGTGACAGTTGCATGGTCTTAGAAATCCTAGCAATTGAAAAGCATCTTTACCATTCATGTTGTGATGCTCTTGGATCTTGCTCCATCAGAGTGCTAGTAAGCAACTGTATGAAGCTTCAGTTCATCTGGTGGGGACGTATGCTAAGCACAACATTGGGAGGCGCACTCTTGAGGCTCGTGGGGAAGAGGATCAGTGGAGAGATCTACAGCTGCTTATGGAACTTCTCACTTCCCTGCTGTCCAAGGTAGAGGCTCACATCTAGAGCCCATGCATCTTAGCTTTCTCACTCTCCTCATGGCTCTCTCTCTCTCTCCTCTCTCTCTCTCTCTCTCTCTCTCTCTCTCTCTCTCTCTCTCTCTCTCTCTCTCTCTCTCTCTCTCTCTCTCTCTCTCTCTCTCTCTCTCTCTGTGCTTGTTTTGATTTATTTTCTGTGTGTTTGTTTGTGTGCATATCTTTAAGGAGTTCACAATGTGGACCTTTAGTGCAATCATGGGAAGGGTTGAGGAGAGGATAGTGTTTTTTTGCTGGAGTCATAACCCTACTGTGCCTCAGGACTTCATTGACCTGGCGCCATCGGGTCATGGGGAGGATCAGGAAGTGGTGGCAGCAGCAGACGTGTGTCTTTTTGGCCTCAACATCATCATGCCACTCATGTCACGAGATCTACTCAAACTGCCTTCACTGTGCTCCCAGTACTTCAAAATGGTGACCTTCATTGCTGAGATCTATCCTAGCAAGGTCTGCATGCTGCCTGAGGAGCTCATGAAGGTGAGTGATTCAGAGCTGCCACTGTGACAAGATGCACACAGTTTTAGTCTCACTTCCCTCATTCAAATGAAAAGTGGCATGGAAACAGTGGTCAACTATATTATCATGATGTGAGTCCTGAAATATTAAGATAAACAGCTGAAATATTAGGGTAAATTATAAAGGGCTCAGACAATCATAAAATGCCAGGCCACAGTCTGACATTTTATGATTTTCTGGGCCTTTTTTTTCCAGTCTTAGGTATCCTTCCAGGCCTTAGTTTTTGAGGAGGAGTGTTGGTGCTACTGTCCTGGTTAAACTTTGCAACCCACTGCTGTACACTACGGTGGCATATCCTGACTTGTTCAGCTATTTGTTTAATTGTGCAGCAATTTTTCTTCAAGGCTTTGATTTAGGCTATGTGTTTTGTGATTAATCCTTGCTAGAGCCTATTGTAACAACACTAGATAGATTAGATGAAGGGGCATTGGTGGTCAAGAGCAAACCACACTCAGAGCACTTGCAGAATACAACCTTCCTCATTAGGGTCTCAAGGGCAACTGATCAGAAGTGGTAACGGTGGGTTTATAAGCCACACATGCTACACCACTATGTTGCGCTGTTCAATAATATACCATAAAAATTCAATCCCATTAGGGTTCTTTCTTTTTCACCAAAACATTGGACTGACTCAATATTATGTTGAGCGCTGTAGTTGGAAAATGAAGTTCCATTAGGATAGTTTAGAAGTGTGCTTACTATGACACATAAAGATAGAAATTCCTCATTACATGACACATTAAGAAAATTACTAAAAAAGTTATTTACAAATTTATTGTGAGGTACATATTTAGTTTTACATCATATGTGGTCACACCATCCATAGTTCTGATTGGAAAGGTTCATTCAGATGCACTAACCATTGTATTGGTGAAACTGGTGAAGGTTAAACATCTTTGATGTCATTAATATTTTTTTCAAACAATAATATGACATCCTGCCCTGCCTTGAAAGGAGGAGGTAGTAAACACCTGCCAAAATGGTGATTACTCCCAGTGAGGTCTAATAGCACTAGTTCAGGAAGTCCTGTGAACTTATCATTAGAGCCAGCTGTGACCTCACTGAATGTTTCCCTTTGTGTCTCAACATAAGGGGGCAGTCACAGTCACAACCTGCCCTCTAAAGACAACTCTCTTCCTTCACACAAAACTACGTGCATCTATCTACACATATATTCATGTAAAGTTTAAAATTGACAAAAAAAAAAAAAAAAAAAAAAAAAAAATACATCCTTGGAGTTCCTTTCTGACTTTATTTCAATTTAACAAAATTTTTTAGCAATTTATTTTTTTTCCTTAGCTGGTGTTTCCTCTTTCATGAAGAAAAAAATAAGCACTGCTAAATGTAGCTTTTGTTGTGTTCATTGTTAAAATATCAAGTTTTTATTGTGTTCTTGTTATTGAAATTTATTTAAGTCTGGTAACAAGTGGTGGTAGGTATAGCTCATTATTGTTTCCTTTTTCATAGTAGATATTGTAAACTTAATTTGTTCATCATACATAACTCCATTATTTATCAATCTTTTTATTTAGTTATACATAGAAAGGATTTTGATTATCTTGTTTTGACTGCAGAACCTTCTAGCATCCATTGAGTTGGGCCTCACCAGTTTTGGCGCCGACGTAGGAACATTGTCCTTTGACTTTCTAGTGGTGCTTGGCTCCTACATTCACAAAAACTGTGGTCCAGAGCTGCCTGTGCGACAGGGACTACGGCCTTTTCTCAAGGTAATGTGCTATTTTAGCAGCATATGACTAATTAATGTGCTTGGATAATCTATATTTTCATTATTTGTTCAGTCACAAATGCAGCCACCTAACTTATCATGTGGCCTGTTCAGATGACTGCAATGTAAGTCTGATGCCATTTGCCATACTGTCGTATGAATTGATAATATTAGATGCTAGAGCAACAGCTACTGAAAGAGTACAGGAGTGATTGCTATAAAGAAAAGGAATAGCCATCTTCCATCATCTCAGCCATTAAATCCACAATGTTTCCATAGCTCCAAAATCCAGCCATGTTAGGATCATAAATAATTGAAATGAGCTATTATTTGTCTAAAGACTTATTGCCTTTTGTGTTGCTTGCAGCTCGTACTAGACTTAATCTTGTCACAGCAGATCAATTCTGACCTGTTGCAAGCAGCATCAGCAGCCCTCTACACACTTATCTGCTGTTTCCAGGTATGTGTCAGTCTGTTTCTGTCATTCTGGTCCAGGACAGAAATTTCAGATTGCAGTGATGTAGCTATGATTTAAATGCCCAAAGTTAAGAGAATGTTTTAAGCTTCATTAAGTTTGATAAAACTTTTAAATATAAAACTTGCTGTATTTGTAGAAAAGAAATATTAAGCTAATATTGTACACATACCTTTACAGATTTTCGTAATGCGTTTAGAATTTACGTAGTTTAATGAATGACTAGTTCACATCTTTTTCTTTGTTGTAAGTTCTATCTGGTTGTTGCCCTTTCTGTTTTGTAAGAGCCCTTTTTAGAAGTAGATTCACATCATATGCATTATTTCATTAATTTCTTTTGAAGTTTTGTATCTCCAAATGGATTACTTAAGGTAAAGTAATTCTAGTCCTATTTATTTTGTTTATTGTGTGGTGGACTAGTGAGTGTGTGTGATTAGGTGCAGAGATTTGTTAGTGGTTTTGTACATTTGAACTTGATGAATAATATTACACTTTAAGAAAATAATGATTTGCTTTAGTTTTTGCATGAAAAAGTAAACTCTTATCTAATTGAAAGGCTAATGGTTTTTTTTGTAACACACATGTGGTTAAGAATAACACCTCAAGCATTTCTCAGGTTTCTGAAGAATGTTGCCACTACATGGGTCCTGATAAAGCTGAAATCCACACTTAGGTTCTGGTGTTACACTGATGTATTAGTGTGGTATGTGTGTACCACTGCCATTATGGGGTATCTATCATAATGTTGCTTCTGTGCATAGTATGCATGTACTTCAAAAATAGTCTGGTTGTAAGTAACGGGTTACTGATCAAATCTTTTACATGCTAGTACAACATTTTCTCTTGCAGGCGGAGTATCAGGAGTTGGTCCAAACTTTGCTGCACAGCCAGACAGATCCCACCACAGGACAGCGTCTGGCAGAATCTTTCACACAGCTCACCACAAACGTAGAGCTCACTGCAGATCGCATCAACCGGATCAAATTCAGGGACAACTTTGAGAAATTCATTGCCAACGTCAGAGGCTTCTTACTCGTTAAGTAGATTGTTGAGTGATATGTAAATATTCTAAAGTGGAGGAACCCATGACTAATGTTCAGTATAAAGTTTTGTATTGTAAACTTTATAGAAAATTCTTCCCACCCTCCCCCACCTCTCTCTCTCTCTCTCTCTCTCTCTCTCTCTCTCTCTCTCTCTCTCTCTCTCTCTCTCTCTCTCTCTCTCTCTGTATACATCTTACAGAGTTTCCTAGTGCTGTGATGTATCACTTGTAAAAAGAACTATTGATGAGCTTCACAAATACTGGATATCACGTCTGTACAGCAGGTGGAGGCTGGGCACTGGGGTCCCAGACATGGAGCACCGGCAAGGAAGCACTGACAAGATTCACACACAATTTCATTATGAGTAGAATTTTTATATAAAAGACCTTGAAGCTTAATTTAGATTTTTAGAAAAGTTGGTTCAGATCCGGTCATTGTGGCCTTCCTCAAGCTAATTTCTTGTGTTGCGTCCACTGCAGGTTCCTAGATGGTGAGAAGTTGTGTTGCATTTTGTAATGTCTTGGTGCAGTGAGGGGTGGCCTCACGCCTCAGTTAAGATACTTTGATCTCGTTTCAGTAGCTTAGCTGTAGATGTTAGCTTGAATTTTTAATGTTTTTATGGCCCTGAGGCTTTGTAGGTAAGGCTGGCAGCATTTGAACTGCCTGTTGGAGTGATTCATTGGCAGTGCAGGGTTATCCTAGGTAGTGAACAGTCTTGCCTTCCTTTTCTTCTAAGGAAGTTAATAATGTTTTTTTTACATTTCCTAAAGTTTGTATCCATAGCAAGCAACTGTAGTCCTCTCCCAGTGGACCTGGGACAGCCGAGGCCTGGAGCACTGCTGGCTGGGACAGTGGAGTGTTCTGAGTAGTGCTGAGCCGGAGACAGTTTGAGTGCACAAGATGTGCAAGTTGTGTGGAACACACAGCAGCCTTGGGATGCCACCAAGTGTTAGCCTGACTTGTTGCTTTAGGACCAGGACTCCAACCAACCAATGGCTGTGTTATTATTCAAAACTATCGCACTAAGTCCATTATTCATTTTTCATAATTATATCTTAACTGCACATGTTTTTCATCTCTCATAGATAGGGATAAGCCAGTATGTAGTTGTCATGTCAGCTTTGTATATAGATTATTTAAGATACAGGTATTGTACCCCAGTAAGGCATCATAATGAATGTTATGTGTAAGTTATGTCGTGGTAGTTCTTGCAGCAGGAACCTGTGACTGGTGCTGCCTTCTGGTTCCAGCTACTCCTGCAAAAAGCATAATTCTTATATTTTCACATTTGAATTATAATATTTGACTAATATCATGTCATGGAATATAAAGTTAGTACAATTTGTTGTTTAGATGGTTCAGCTAAAGAAAAGCTGCTTAGATATATTGCTGTGGCTGAACTGCACCAGTGCTGCAACAACTCTTGGTCTGTATCCGTGCTGTTTCAGAAAACCTTACATGCTCAGGTTACAAGTTCTTGTTTTTGCACATGTGCATAATTCTTGGACTAACACAAGTCAAGTTTCCAGCACTCATATATTATCATGACTGATTATTGATGGCATTATATGCTCACAAGTTATCCTGAGGAGTACTCTTTACCACAAATAATATAACATTTGCATAGAAATCAACTTGTTCATAGAAGTGTTACAAGGATGCAGTTCTTGTTCACATCAGAGTGTGGTCTAACTTGATCTGATTTAGAATCGTCTTTCCATCACTATGGCAGATTTTGCATACAAGTTCACCTTGTTCCCAATTTGCACATTTTTGCTTTACACCAGCTGCAGATATAACATTTCCATTCTATAGTGTCCCTCCTTGCCACTTTATATATTAAACAATTATTTGTCATTCTTTCATTGATTGTCTTTAAATTAACACACCATTCTATGTTTGTATGGTGAATTAACTTGTTAAGGATCTTGGGTAACATTTCCAAGTAGAAATTTGTGGTATTGAGTAATATTTCACTCATTGATTACTGCTGCTGATGCTGTTTCTGCAGAATTGCTGAACGAAAGTTATTAAATTTAATTTTTGCAAGTGTGAGCTTAAAAAGTGTGCAGTTTTTATTCTGCATTGGTCAAGCTGGCTAAAAGGTGGAGACTTTTAACTATCTGTAACACAGATGCTGATGAACTCATCATGGCAATGTCTTATGAATCTAACATGCAGCTTGGCTGCAGCATGCATTTAGTTCTCGTGGTATTTTTACTTTCCTTGTGTGTGTGTGTGTGTGTATATATATATATATATATATATATATATATATATATATATATATATATATATATATATATATATATATATATATATATATATATATAATTTTTCAGTTTCAAATTTATTGAAAATCTAAGCATAGATTTTGGCTGGTTTGGAACCTAAGACCTGCAACTGCCCTGAGTCACTTAGTGCTACATCATAACCTGGTCATATTCATGTAAAGTTATAATTTATGAGCATGAAAGCACAGTGATTGGTGCTAAGGGATGGTGTGAAGACATCAGGAGGGTAAATTTTGTGTGTGAAACTATTGAGCATAAGACATGTGTTTTGAGGAGGAAGATGGGAATTGCACAGGCAGACATTGTGGTGAGGATACTGAGCAGCACCATCCATGGAATAATAGGCAAGTCAAAAATAGAAAATTTTAATTCTTTTCCCCAAAAATGTTATCTTTGTTGTCACTTATTCCTAACATATAAGTTATGTTTTATGCTAATGAGGCTTAAGAAGAGACTTGGTATTGTGTAAGGAAGGTGTTGAGGGGGGCTGCCTTGTGGCCCGCTTTACTCCCACACACTAAAGCTTTATATAATTTTAACACAAGTGCTAGAACTTTGAAATATAAGGATAGTTTTAATAATTGTCACAAACAAATTGGATCAAACTCAAGTCATAAACATGTCAACTTAATCATTCTTGTTAGTTGTGGTCAGCCTGATTCAGTAGTGCTTCAGACAAAGCCTCACTGTACAGCAACTTCAAGATTCATATCACATTGAATTTTTAAGCTAGTGTTTGCAGCTTCTCCATTGTAGGTTGATGTGTTGGTGTATACAGTGTAGAAAATATAATTTTCATTGTATCATGAACTACTGAAGGTAAAGAACTTTATTTTTTTATTTTAAGTTGACTTTTTATATTAATTGTATGTATGTTGAAGGAGTAACAGTATTAGATTAGTCTGTAATGAGGTGCTTGTGTCTAAATCAGTATCTTTGTATACAGTCAAGTCCATAGTAGCCTTCTCTGACCATACTTGAGGAGTACAAGGCAAGGACCACTAGTGAGAAGCAAGGAGCCTCTCCGTAATGGGAGTTGGGCTTATCCCATGCAACAACGCACTTTATCTGGTTGTGACAATCCATAATACCGTCCTTCCTTCTGTGTCTCACATCCCCTTGCATTAACCAGTAAGCTAAGATGTGGCTTTCTGTGTAAAATTTGCTGCTGTGTGCTGGATGTCTTTTTAAGACAAGCAAAAATAAGAGGGGCATTAAGTGCGTCAAATGTTAAATGTTATGTTGTGTTGTTTTGACGCCAAGGAATCTCCTTTAACAGAAAGGTTTATGTATTTATGTATTTATTTATTTATAATTTGTATGGTCAACCTATGTAAAGGTTGTTGCGGAGAAAGTCAGGAAGTTTTTGACTGAAAAACTGCGCCACTGGATTTTTCACACGTGACATCTTTAAGTATTTGGTCAGATGAAAAGTTGCATGCATGTGTGGAAGTGCGAGTGTATGGCTGTGTGTGGGTGTCAGGTGGTCCTCCCAGGTACTGCGGGAGACAGCGCTAGTGAAAAATATTCCTGAGTGCTGTAAGTACAACTATCTCTTAATAGAGCTTATGAAACCTGTCATGCACTTGATTAATTGACTTACCTTTTCCATCTTTTCTTACAAATAAAAAAAGTTTTCAGTTGTAGCTTTTGCTATCTAGATGGTCCAATTTTAAAGGAAAATAAGTGAGTTGGTGGAGGACAGTCTCTTCCAGAAGTAAGGATTGGTGTCCTCTACAATACCATATACCATCCTTGTATTCTTTTTCTTGTGTCTATATGCTCTCCAAGGGTGTTTTCTTTCTGTTCTATAATGTCTTCAATGATGAGACTAACCTGGAGACCCACTTATCCATGTTCTCCAAGTGAAGGTGATTCACAGGTTTAATTTCATTCTTTGAGGGAATTGTCTTTTTGTGTTGGGTTTGCAACTGATATAAAACTTAGCTCAACTGTAGGAGGATCCAGTTGTGGGAGTACTCAGACCCAGAGAAGTCTGCACAGAGAGGAAAACTGTCTGGGACTAGGTTGTGACTTGGTTTGATGGTGGTACAACTTAAGGGCCTGAACTGGACACAGAACCCTCTCCTCATCATCATGCCCCACCAGAAGAGAGACTGAATTCTGAATTCCCTAGCAACTGGCTTTGTCACCGACTCTGTCTTTGCAATAAATACTGGGAGTTTTGACATTTAAATTCTCCCCTTGAACAACAACCTGAAAAGTGCAGGCTTGAAGCTCACCAACCCTAATGGCAGTAGTGAGAGCCATAAGGAACAGTGTCTTCATGGTCAAATTCCTCATGGAGGCCTAGGAGATAGACTTAAAAAGGGCTCACATGAGAGCCTTGAGCACAACATCCAGATTCCAAGGAGGCATCCTGCTGATAGGCCTGGGAATTTGCCTGCTGCAGGCATTGATGGCATCACACTGGATGTAATCAGTAGACAAGTCAAACCCCTTGAAATGGAAGACACTTTTCAACATAGCCTTTTAGCTCTTAATGGCAGAGATAGAAAGATGTATATGAACCAGGAAGTCTCCAAACTTCTGGTTGGATGGGATGGAGATGACAATTCCTTTGACACCAGGTGTAGTGTTTGTTTTCTGCATTAATAATTCATAAGAGTAGAATGCAGCTTGGCTCCCACCAGGAACTGCACAACCTGTTGGGAATAGCTCCAGAAGCAGAGAAGTGGCTTGACAGAGGAATGTGAGGAATGAGGTGGAAGTGGTGGATGTGAGGTGGAAGGTGGCAAGGTGTGTTGCTGGTCATCTATAGGAACCATTCCTTTTGGGGCCAGAAGTGTGCAGTGAGGAGAGAGGTCCCGAAGCTTGTTGACTTTCCTGACTGCTGCAAATGGAGGGAAGGCATACAGGTGCTGGTGGTCCCAGTTGTACATTAACCCATCCACTGTTATCGCCATGGGATCCTTGAATGGAGAGATGAAAGTTGAAATCCTATAGTTGAGCATGGTGGCAAATAGATCTATGAGCGGGCAACCTTTGAGCTTCCAGAGAGAGTCGTATACCTCTTGGTGGAGTGTCCATTTGGTGGAAATGATGTACAACCTGCGACTGAGGGAATCAGCAACCACATTGGCAGAGCCCTGAAGAAACTGGGTGAAGATGGTATTAGAATTCTGCTCTGACCAACTCAGGATAGCCTGTGCCTTGATATTGAGAGACAATGAGCGAGTCCTACCGTTTGAGGAGATACAAAAGAGCAGTGTGTCGTCAGAAAAGACAGACAGTGCTTTCCCGTAGCAAAGCCTCAAAGTGCTGCATACTGAGGTGAATTTCCCTAAACTCCAGGAGGTTGATGTGGAAAGCACATTTCAGCAAGGGTCAAATGGTATGCGCTAAGTGATGAAGCACCGAGGCATCCCAACCCTCAGAAGAGGCGTCTGTGTAAAAGACACATTTCCAGCGAGGTTGCATGATGTGACTGTCTCGCTAGGAGATTGGCATCATCTGACCTCCATAGAAGGTTATATAGCTGTTCATGTCCTAAGGAATAGGTATCATTCCGGGTCAGACCAATCCACCTCTCATCTGCTGAAACTGCAGACTCTGCTTGCTGTGACAAGCTCTGGGTACAAGATGGATAAGTGAAGCTATATGGCCCAGCTAAACCACCCACTATCTTACTATGGATCGACTGTCATCCAGGAACATGACCAGAAGGAGAGAATGCTGTCCATGTTGGAAAAGCCTTCAAAGCAGTAGAGTGAATCTCCATTTCCAGGAAAGCATTCTTTTGAGACAGATAGAGGTTTGACTTGTCCCAGCTGACTGTGACTCCCAGGCCAGGAACATAACTCCCAGGAAAGTCTGAGTCAAAGCAGATGACTCCTGTTCTGACAGTCAGAAGTAGCCAGTCATTGAGATAATGTAGGAGGCAAATCCCTTTCTGGTGTGAAGCCGCTGAAATCAATGCCATCATCCCTGTGAACCCATAGGGAGCTGTGGAAAGTCCAAAGCAAAGGACCCTGAACTTGAGAGGCTGAGTTTTCCAGTTGAACCAAAGATATTTGCAGCTCTGGATGCACCAAGACCTGGAAATATTTGTTCTTGAGGTCAATGGACACCATTGAATTATTCTGATCAATGGCCCAATAGCACATTTGTAACTGTCTCCATCTGGAACTTGGTCGGTCGACATAGATGTTGAATGCTGACAGATCCAAGACAGACTGAAAACCTCCCGAGACATTGGGAACTAGGAAGAGGTGACTGTAGAATCCCTCTGTTGCAGGGATTCTTTCCATTGTGCCTTTGTCCAGCACTGATACCTCCAAGTCCAAAATGTCTTGTCTTTCTGGGAACTCAGTGAGTAGGAGCCAAAGTCCAAAGGTAACATTGCCAGACGGGATGAGAGTGGAGAGAATCTGTACTCATGACAGATGACAGACAGGACCCATTCCTCAGAACCAATTGATTCCCATGTTTCTTGGTGTAGAGAGAGACAGCCTCCAATGATTCTCCCTGAGGAAGAAGGAACTACTTGCAAAAATTTTTTTTCTCATTCCCAGCTGGAAAAAGAGGAGGAAGCATCTGGAATTCCAACATATTGACTTGGGGTGCTTTCACACCCAACTTGGCATTGAGGAAAGGAGGAGGGCTAGCAATAGCCTCAGCCATCCCTTTAACCAAGGATAAGTAATGATCAGGAAGAGAAGGCACATTAAAACCTATCTATCTCTGTACCTGCTTAGACACCAACTGCAACACCATGTCCTTAAAGGAAGATTGAGGTGGGCCACTGTCAAACCCAAAGAGAGTGAAAAAATGGTGCAAAAACAAGGAAAAAGCCAGGAAGTGACTGGTCAGACTCTGGGGCCTGAGAAGCAGTCCTGTGGAGCAAGGGAGTCGCTTAGGGACCCTGCCTCCTCATCGAAACACACCATCAGTACTGGGGAGGCCTCCCAGGTTAGGATGGAGTTTCATGCCCCCTGTGACTAGAACAATATTCGCATTTCTTCTGAAGGAGTTGGTGTTTGGCAGTCCTCTCCACCAGGCCAGGAAGCCATACTCGTCACAGCAGTTGTCCACAGAATAAATACCATGACAGCAACAATATATACAGAATAAGAGTCAGGGACAGAGTAAGACCTAATTGGAGCCTCCACAGGTGGTAGGTGATCTGAAGAGGAGGTGAGTGAAGATGGTGGGTGAGAACCTAAATTGCATTGGAAACCACCAGATAAACATGATTCCTGGTCCTGATTCCCCAGCCTCTCCTGGAGGAGCATCTCCATGCTACTCGTCAACAACCAGTGGAGAAGAAATAGCATGGAAAAGTAATCAAGGTTGGAAACACAAACATCAAAGAGAGCGATGAGTCCAGGGAACAAAATGGGAATGGAGGTGATGTGGTGTCACAATGTCATCTAGTGGGAGGTGATTGCAATTGCTTAATTTACTCCATGCTGGGTCAATTTCTAGAGCTGGAATGCCTAATTAGAAGCAGCAGGTTTTGTGTGAAACAATGTCATGCTCTTATAGCATGATCAAGCTACAAATTTTATTTATTTATAAAACACTCAATTATTATTTATATTCTTTATTTTCCATATCTAAATATATATAGAGATATACTGTACAATTCATCACAGTCTCCTGCTTCAGGCACTTTAAAAAATTTAATGTCAGACTTTATGCAATTGTCTGCAATTAGTGAAACACAGCCACCCCTACCTGTTGGTCACAATACGTTACTATAGTACAAGAAAACACTACATTCGAGTAGTAGTAGTAACCAACCCATTTGATAATAACCATGGTAACTAGTAGAATCCCATATTAGTGAAACCCAAACAACCATATTTTTGTTGTAAAGTATTATTCCCAAATCTCAATATAGGCAAAAATCAGAACTATTAAGTCATGTCCACATTGCTAAGCAGTTGCTTTGTCCTCTTTCTTTAGCAGCACTGCAGGGAGAAGACTGTACAATTGCATGGTCTGCATACAGTTTTGTCAAGCACTCCCTGACCATACCCATGTTTACTAGCTAACTTTTAATCACATGAAAACATATCTAACATCCTCCTCTATTTGTGATAGTTAATGTTAACTATCAAATTATATTTCCAGAAATATTTTTCCTGTAGATGAATGATTGTAATGACTGATTTGACAACACTAGTTTTCAACATCTCAAGCTGAATATTTTAGCCAAGATATGTCGCAGCCAACATTTGTCAACATCAGTTCATTACATTATTGTAGGCATTCTTGCATTGTGGATAGTTTTATAATCCATGGCATCTGGGTAACACAGAATTCTACCTTAATGGATACTCTTTTTGATAGAAGATAATGGGGACAATATAAAAAACTATGGAGTATCTGGGCCAATCACGAATGACTAAGCCAATATATAGTTAATTTTACCAAACAATTAATTATACCTGGAGGATGGCATTACATTACTAATAATAGTTAGGAACTAGTTTTATTATACAATTAACTAAACCACTTTTTAAGTAAAGTGAAGAAATTATAGGCAATCCAAAGATGTAAAGCTAATTTCCGGGTAGTAATTGATTTTAGAAATTGCCTTCTTTTTTGCATTTTGTCATGCTACAATTGTGTTTGCCATTAATCTCCAATGGCAAGGCTCTTGTGATGCAACTTTCCACATCACTATACAATGTGATCTGGATGAAAGAGTACACAATTATACTATGTATACAGCTCATTAAGAAGCATTAGTGAACAGCTACTTACTACTTACTTATGAATATTGGACCCCTGGCTAGGGGTGGTCTGATACTTCCAGCAAAATAAAGCATAGTCCTCTCTTGAGGATGAACCATTTTAGCTAAAAGCGGCATTCATTACATCCGTCTGCTTTGCACTGCTACACATGGCCTGCCTTCAGCTTGCCTTAGGACATATTGGAATGCAGTAACCATAAGTATTTGGTGGCCTTGACAACAAACTTGGCCCTCTTATTTTTTTAACATGTGCCATGTCACAATTCCCTTACTCAATGAACCATCACTTGACTTGCCCTAGATAGTGCCAACTGTTCCATGATTTCCCTAATTTACCTGCTTTCTTGAGACTTGACTATATGTCTCAGATGAAAACCCTCTCATTTTACCTATATTTGCAAGCAGAATTATTATATATCATACATTAAGCCAGGATGTAGAAACGTTGTAACAACATGCCTCAAAGGATGCTGAAGGGAGGCTATGAATCAGTGGTGTGAAGCTCCTGGATGCAGTTGTCTTGACATAGGCTGATGCTTTTGGCTAAATGGTTCACTCTCAAGAGGACCAAGCATGTTTTGCTACAGCTATCTGACCCACCAATACTTATGAATGAGTGTAGTCTAATTTATTATCAATCTTCAGTGAAAAGGTGGGAGCAGATATCTCAATCTCTCCTGGATGGATTGTATCACCTTGCCAAATGGTTAACTGACACAGCACTGTTCAAAAGCTAAGCTTCAATAATTGTTTCCTTTAAAAATCAATGTCAATATTATCAATGAATCCAGTATCATATTACTTCAAGTAGGGTTTGATATTAATCTCCATGAAGTACAAGACTACTGAAATTTGTTTGTAATGACTCATCCACACCAGGAATATTCTTTTTTTTCACAAACAATTTTCTAGTAGTTTTCAACCTTTGGAAGAAAACCATGCCTCTATCTAAACCTCAATTAATCTTATGATGTCAATAAATGAGATTACTGCAGTAACCTATGCATTACTGCTATTTGATATTGCATTCACTACAGTGACAATCACCCTCAGAGAAAAAAAAATATGCAAGTTCCTAAAAAATAAAACACTTCATGGTGACAATGTTCATAAATGAATATTCAAATATACACACATGGATGCACTCAAAAGTATTTTCTATTTTGAACAAGAAACATTCTGGAAATTTTGTTCCTAATTTTATAAAGTTTGGAAAATGTTTGCAAAGAGCCTGTTTACAAAAATTACTAGTATGATTGGACTCCAAAATTTCTTGAACCTGGATGGATAAGTGAGCTAAGACATCCATATAAAGAAAATATCAGATGAGTACATGTCATGTGGATCAAGAAATGGCTACATGGCTTTCAGAAAAGTTTCTCTTTAACTTTTTGTGCTTAACTACAACTGCTAAGAATCCTATGGATAAGCCTTGACAAACTCAGCAATGATAACTGGACAACATGTGGACAAAGTTATCTACTTCTAAGGTACTGCATATCCTCAGAAAGCTCTGTTCCACTTGATGGCCTGTATTATGTCCACATAATGAACTCTCCCCAAGAAAGTGGATACCAGCTGGTATTCCAGTTGGCTCCCTTGATGGTCTGCATTTCCTTCAAGTCCTGCATTTCTCTTCCTCTCTCGTTGTGTGGATGCATGGACATGAGGAAGCCTGGCCTCACACAGGACTTTGGTTGCCAGGCACAACAGCCACTGGGTGACCTGAAATGGAAGAGATGTAGTAAAGTCACAAGAAAAATTCAGGTAAACAGACCAAAATTAATCTACAATTTATTTGTTTTGTTTTCCAATACACAGTTGGAACGTGTCTGCTGACCTCTTCCATAAAACAAGCCCTTATTGGTTATGACCTTGACTTGCTATCCTCCTGGGCCAGTAATCTTACCCAAAAGAGACTGGTGAGGAAGGAGGCAAAGAAGCATGTAGTAAGGATTAGCACATCTATCCCCCCCTCTCATTCTCTAAAGAGACTGGTGAGGAAGGAGGCGAAGAAGCATATAGTAAGGATTAGCACATCTATACCCCCCCCCCCTCTATCTCTCTCTCTCTCTCTTGGTTGTAATCTCTCCTTACTTCCCTTCATGGTGGGAGTTAACAGCTGCTACAAAACCACAGGCTACCTTTCAAATCCAGCTGCAGAACTGACTGATGGATACGTACTTCATCCTTTTAAAGAGAAATGATTATTGTAAACTTATTGCAGTGATGGAACCTGCAACTTGGGAGATTTAGAAAAACCCTACCGTGTCAATGTCACACTGACTCACCTCAGTATGAGTAGGAAGAGAAAGGGAATGCCGATTGAGCCATTTGCTGGGAGCCCACAGCATCAGCTGGCATAATGTTGCTGCAACATTAACAGTTGGCCGCTGAGGGTGGAAAATGTACAATCATGAATTTGATCCATATATGAGGCAGACATTTCTTGAAGATAACTGATACAGTGCCCACACAGAATTCCCATGTATCACTTCCTCTTGGGCTAAGAATATTAATCCTCACAAAGTACAAGAGGTCAGTTTGGCAGTATACTGCCTCTATACCAATAACCATTGATAGAATGGTTTAACTATAAAGGTTCACCTTGAAAAATAATGCTCCTAAATATGAACAGTTCATAGCCCTAAAGGAAATTTCACCAATATCTTTTAGTCCAGGTCTTTATAATTACATATGTACTCATATTTTAAATAAATTATAGCACTATATGGAGCTACAACACCTGGTAACAGCAGGGGTGAATTGCCTCGTGAATCTGGATGGGATGACTGGCTGGTGGCTGCTATGTCCCTGCACTCTAGAGGAGGCCATAAGTGTGCTGGAGGGCATGGGGTTCCTCATCAACAATGGAATTCTTGCTCTGCCATAATGTACATCACAATGGAAAAGGCACTTCAAGACCTAGAGTCATTATCTTCTGGGCTTTGATCTGCATGATGAAGAGACATCGGCAGTCCTTGCTGGCATCATTAAACTTTGTGGTGGAAGTTAACTCCCCTCAACAGGGTCAGGCTGTTTCTGGATGATGAACACTGCTGTCTGGGCAGAATCCTGTGCTGTTCTCGTACCAATTCCTTCTTGGTCATTTCCACTCCTAAGGCTGTGGGTGAAGGATGATGCCATCCTGTGGTCTCAGTGGTTGCCTCTATCCACTTTTCTTTGTGTGGCATCAGGTGCCTAAGACATCAGATAGGGATACCGTGCAACAGATGGTGAGTCAGAAAGACTTCAGCGGCTGGTCAAAGGGAGAGAGGGGTCTACATATCAATGTAAAGCTGATGGTCGTCCTCCTCTTCCTCAAGTTGAACTCAATCCCAAAGAGATTGCTATCTACTTCAAGATAGACAATGCAGTAGTGGTTCACTGCATTGCTTGCCAAGGAACCTCCAAGTCTAAACAGTCATTGTTCCTGTTGGGAGAGATCTTTTATCTTGCTACACCTACATCTGTGCCACGTACCTCTCAGGGGCAGACTACTTGTGGGTCAATGCCCTGTCCTGTTACAGGGTAATGGCAGTTTCATCCAAAGTGCTTTGTGGCTCTCTGGCAATAGTGTGAGATTATAACTATATATATATATATATATATATATATATATATATATATATATATATATATATATATATATATATACTTACTGTACGAGGGTTACGGCGCAGGATGTCAGCAGTGAGATGCCGTATCCAAGGTGGGGCAGTACGTGGTAGACGGGGCAGGTGGGACTCTTTGTAGGTAGCTGAATCAAGCTGCTTTGATCTTCTATGCAATGCAGCAGCAGGAGAGAAAGGGTTGTCTAAGCCATAAATCTCATAAATGAGTGTGCCAGCTGCCCACAAATCACTCTGGCCAAAGAAGACTGAAGAAAGCAGCCCTGGCATGGCTGTTTTTACCTGCAAGAAGAGATATCTTGTGAGTTTTAAGTCTTGCTACACTATCCATCATCATCTGCCAAGCACTCCATGAAAACAGTCCACAGGTAAGAGTCAACAGCAGTAAGGCCCTGACAGCCAGATTTCCCACACACCATACCAAATGTTGAGTCTGTACCTCAGGTGCCATGAGTGCTGCATTACCCTGGCGAGGATCAGCCTCTCTGCTGGGGAAGGGCACAGAGAGGTTTGAGTTGTCACCAACAAGGCTGCAACCAAAATCAGATACAACCAGAAGAGGGTACTGCCATCCCTCTGCTAGGGACAGCAGGATGTTGTCTGACTTCAGGTCTCTGGTAAAAATAAGGAAAGTTCAAGTAGTAAAATATAATCTGAGTATGGGGAAAATTAAACAGCAATAAGTTAAGAATTAAGCTAAACGCACTGCTGAGATCCCGAGAGATGAGTATTAATGCATTCACAACTGCTCTCCTATTGATCTCTTACATTAAACTGCTCTTCTTAATCTTACAGACATACTGGTTCTATGAGTAACATCTTTTTCACAATGACCATCCATCCCATTTGTGTTTTCTCTAAAAAATTATATTTTAATTTGGTGAAATGTGTTCCTTACGGTGAAGAGCTCAATCTAAAAATTAAATCATTCTTAGAATAACTATGATCATCTTGCATAACTAGTTCCCTTTTGCACCATCACTACAGTTTGACTTCTGCTACAAATAAATTAGATAAGTCACCTATGTACTATGTTGTTGGTGTGAAGATGGAGTAGCCCCTCCAGGAGCTGGGTGAGCAGCAACAGACAAGTGTGCTGGGAGGGATGGTACTTTTGTAGGTACTCTCTCAAACTGATGTCATACCTGTGGGAACAAAATACAACACTCAAGTGAGGCTTCGAGGAGGCAGCTAATATAGCAATACTGGGCCATCAGTAATCATGTCTCGCAACAGAAGCGACATTTACGAACATTGGCATGAGTTGACCACCTCTCATATTTACTAGTTAATTACCAATTACACCACAACACTGCCCATAACTCCAAGCATTACCCATTTCCTACATTTCATTATTCACTCACCGTTTCATGACACAGAAGAGACTCATGTTGCGTCCATATCCCTGAGGGTTCAGTCGAGCTGGTAGAGCGTGTGGGTAAAGGTCAAGACAACCTTCCAGCAATGGCACTCGATCCACAAACACACATGGCATGTCCACTATGTTGGGATGAGGTGGCAGGCATACCCGTGGTCCACACAGTCTAGGAAAGGAAGTGTCATGTTGAAGAACATGATGTGAACAAAGACTAGAGGGTGAGGTTGACTATAAAGCCAAGGGAAATTCATAGGCAGCAGTTGCAGGGAGGATGCATAATCTGAAGTGTATAAACATGAGGTAAGGAAAAAATATTACCAAAAGTAACTTGAAAATCATTAGCACTACAAATTTAACAAAATACCATGCCTTAATTTTTCTCAAGTTTTCCTCCCCATCAAACCTCAAACTGTCTAATATTATATTAAAGGTTACTCAAGAGATTAAGAATCATTCTGCCCTCTTCCAGCATTCTTTCTCATTTAGTATTTTTTCTTCTCCATTTTCTAATTTCTCCCTAGACTCACCTCTCCTGCCACTCTTGCTGTGCTGGGTCGAGCTGCGCACACTGAGCTGGCAAGATCTCCTTGTACATAGCCTTTAGAATGGCAGGAGCATTGGACTCTGCTTCATAGTTGAACATCATCTTTATGGCAAGTGGAAATTCATTATGCCAAGTCTCTGCTGCTTCTATCTGTGTGTCTAGAATGCATATTATGATTAATCATTTATCCTTTTGTATGCCAGTACCACAAATATATGTTAGTGTGTATAATATGGAGCACCTGAATGAAAGACTGGTTGAGCGTGCAGAGTAGTGTTGGGAATCAGATAGAATTTGTGAGAGTTGGTAGACAAATGAGAGTATGTAAACGATGTTGGAAGGATGAAATCAGAGAGGCCAGGAAGGAGCAAAAAAAGAACAAGTAGATAGTATAGATGGCTGAAGAAAAAAGGAGGTACAGATGTGATGAGGTAGAGAATGATCAGCAATATATGGGCAGTATATGTGAAATAGCAGAAGCTGACAGACCAAAGAGAAGTGTGAAAGAAGTGTAATTGAATCTTTAATGGAGATAGGTATAGAAGGTGGCCATGACTGGTACAAGTTCAAGAGAGGTGAGAATATGTCAGGCAGTGTTGGTGTGGAGAGTTTGAAAGTGAATAGTGAAGTTATAACAAAGAAAGAAGGAATCAGAAAGGATGGTATAGGTGAGGTGTTTGATGTGACAGAAGGAAGTGTGATCCACCTATGTGTGAATGTGGCTATACAAAATACATTAACTTCACAAGAATGATCATAGTGAGAAAAAATATATAAGTTGTCTATAAAAAATTAATCATCTATAAAAAAATTAATCTCACAAACTATTTTATTGTTTCCACTGCAACATTTTGTTAAAATGGATTGTTTAATAATGTCAAATTCAATAAAGAAGATTGTGATTTTCAGAGATAACCCCATTTTTGCCATCTACATCATGTTTACTGAGATGCTCATACATACAAACTAAAATATTGTACTCCTATAAGGAATCATGGCATCTCATGACTGTCATCAGGATCCAGGTTTAACACTGGATGGATGGATGAAAAAAATAAAATAAATCCATTATTTACCTTTAAATAAATAAAGTCCTAACTAACCTTTCTCTTGCTGAACATCCTCACAAGGACCACAGGGAGTAGTAGGAGTCCTTGCAACAGCTCCCTGAGATTCACACTTCCCTGTAGATGTCTGTGCTTCCTCATGTTCGTCTGTAACAAGATCAGCTGTGATGGTCTCTATCTCATCTTGAGGATGCAGAAAGGCAGCTGCCTCATATCCATTCAAAGACCCCTGAGGGAGAGGAAGACCCTGCACCACCTCCCTGATGGCAGAACTGTAGGAGACTGGCTTATCATCCTCTTTTTTCTCTTCCTGGTGAATCTGGCTTTGAAGACTGGTGCTTTCATCTTGAAAGCAACAAAGCAAAAATTTACAAATCATCAATGAGAGAGAGAGAGAGAGAGAGAGAGAGAGAGAGAGAGAGAGAGAGAGAGAGAGAGAGAGAGAGAGAGAGAGAGAGAGAGAGACTTAAAACTGAACACACTTGTTTACATTAATACAGCTAACAAATAGAAAAGATGAAAAGCAAAAATTATGTACCAAAATGTATATATGGTAGAAAGACAACACATGCACAGAAAACAACAAAGAAATCTAATAGTGTATTAAACTCGCCTGTCTTCCATCTGGCAGCATACACTACAGCATTACAGCCTTTGTCAATGACTGGTCCCAAAGTAAAGTCTGCCAGAGAGAATGTAAGCTCCTCATCTCCATTCAGTTCCTGCTTCTCATATTTCTCTTGCTGTTGCTCTTTTACCTGTTGCTGTGAGGCCTCCTTATGCGACTTCCAGAACTCTGGATTGTGCAGCCAGCCAGCTCGAGTGATGGCCTCCTGCATTCAAACAATGATTCATATTTCCTTTAGACATCATAAGAAATTTACAGCAATAAGCAAATGTAGATAAGAATACTTAGTGATTAGAATGCTAGAAGGAAGCAGTTTAAAAGATCAAAAGTCACAATCCACAGCAATGCTCCAAATGTTATGTGAATCTTGAAGTTTTAGGAAGGAATATTCATACATTCATGAAATGTGTACAATTAAATTTGCAAGTGGCCTTATAAAGACTTAAACGGTGTGTAGCAACATCACAAAACTGTGGGGAATTTGACAGTGTACATCAAGGTCAAGACACAGGCAATGAGAGAAAGGTGAGAGGGTGAATTTGCAAGTGTGCAAGTGTGAATGCTTGTGTTCACCTAGCTGTATTTTTTGTTTTTCTAAGGGAAAATGGATCTCTCTCTTGGAAGGTTTCCACTCAGTGATCACAGATATCAATTATCATTGCCTTTTTAAAAAAGGCTTCACCATCACAAAAACAGCCTGCATTATTCAGAAAGGAAACTTGAGATAAAGTTGCAGAGAGAAGGATAGAAGCCGTAGGAGGGCAGTTTTGAAATCAAAGCTTTATGCCAGACTCTATTAAAAGCTTTTGATATGTCTAACGCAACAGCAAAAGTTTCACCGAAATCTCTAAAAGAGGATGACCAAGACTCAGTAAAGAAAGCCAGAAGATCACCAGTAGAGCGACCTTGACGGAAGCCATACTGGCGATCAGATAGAAGATTGTGAAGTGACAGATGTTTGAGAATCTTCCTATTCAGGATAGATTCAAAACTTTAGACAAGCAAGAGATTAAAGCTATAGGACGGTAGTTTGAGGGGTTAGAACGGTCACCCTTTTTAGGAACAGGCTGAATGTAGGCGAACTTCCAGCAGGAAGGAAAGGTAGAAGTCGATAGACAAAGTTGGAAGAGTTTGGCCAGGCAAGGTGCAAGCACAGAAGCACAGTTTTTGAGAACAATAGGAGGGACCCCATCAGGTCCATAAGCCTTCCGAGGGTTTAGGCCAGCAAGGGCATGGAAAACATCATTACGAAGAATTTTGATTGTAGACATGAAATAGTCAGAGGGAGGAGGAGAGGAGGACAAGCCCAGAATCGTCCAAGGTGGAGTTGTGAGCAAAGGTTTGAGAAAAGAGTTCAGCTTTAGAGACAGAAGAGATGGCAGTGGTGCCATCAGGATGAAATAAAGGAGGAAAGATGAAGAAGTGAAGTTATTTGAGATGTTTTTGGCTAGATGCCAGAAGTCACGAGGAGAGTTTGAGTTTGAAAGATTTTGACATTTCCTATTTATGAAAGAGTGTTTGGCAAGTTGAAGAACAGACTTGGCATGATTCCGGCAGAGATATAAAGTGCATGAGATTCAGGAGATGGAAGGCTCAAGTACCTTTTGTGGGCAACCTCTCTATCATGTATAGCACGAGAACAGGCTGAGTTAAACCAAGGTTTAGAAGGTTTAGGTTGAGAAAAGAATGAGGAATGTACGCCTCCATGCCAGATACTAACACCTCTGTTATGCGTTCAGCACAAAGAGATGGGTCTCTGACACGGAAGCAATAATCATTCCAGGAAAATCAGCATAATACCTCCTCAGGTCCCCCAACTGGCAGAGGCAAAACGCCAGAGGCACCTTCGCTTTGGGGATCCTGCGGAGGGATTGGAAAAATAGGACAAGATACAGAAATGAGATTGTGATCGGAGGAGCCCAACGGAGATGAAAGGGTGACAGCATAAGCAGAAGGGTTAGAGGTGAGGAAGAGATCAAGAATGTTGGGCGTGTCTCCAAGACGGTCAGGAATACGAGTAGGGTGTTGCACCAGTTGCTCTAGGTCATGGAGGATAGCAAAGTTGAAGGCTAGTTCACCAGGGTGGTCAGTGAAGGGAGAGGAAAGCCAAAGCTGGTGGTGAACATTGAAATCTCCAAGAATGGAAATCTCAGCGAAAGGGTAGAGGGACAGAATGTGCTCCACTTTAGAAGTTAAGTAGTCGAAGAAATTACTATAGTCAGAAGAGTTAGGGAGAGATAAACAGCACAGATGAATTTAGTTTGAGAGTGACTGTTAAGTCGTAGCCAGATGGTGGAAAATTCGGAAGACTCAAGAGCGTGGGCACGAGAGCAAGTTAAGTCGTTGCGTACATAGACGCAACATCCAGCTTTGGAATGAAAATGAGAATAGAGAAAGTAGGAGGGAACAGAGAAGGGGCTACTGTCAGTTGCCTCAGACAGCTGTGTTTCGGTGAGGAAAAGAAGATGAGGTTTAGTAGAGGAGAGGTGGTGTTCCACAGATTGAAAATTAGATCTAAGACTGCGAATGTTGCAGAAGTTAATGTAGAAAAAGTTGAGGGAGGTGTCAAGGTATTTGTGGTCTTCAACAGGAGAGGTGTCCGACCTGGGGACATTTTGGTCCCTCCCAGAGGGGACTCCGAGGCGTTGTTTATTTTGGGTCCCATTTTTCTTTTAAATTTTGATTTGGAGTGAAGGGTGTATGTTTGGTGAGTGCATGTAGTTTTGTGTGAAGGAGAGCTGTCTTTAGAGGGTAGGCTGTGACTACCCCCTTGAGTTGTGAGACACAAAGGGAAACATTCAACGAGATCACAACTAGCTTTAATGGAAGGTTCACAGCACCTCCTGAACTAGTGCTATTAGATCTCACTGGGAGTAAGTTATTGTTTTGGTGGGTGTTTACTACCTCCTCCTCCTATATATATATATATATATATATATATATATATATATATATATATATATATATATATATATATATATATATATATATATATATATATATATATATATATATATATATATATATATATATATATATATATATATATATATATATATATATATATATATATATATATATATATATATATATATATATATATATATATATATATATATATATATATATATATATATATATATATATATATATATATATATATATATATATATATATATATATATATATATAGAGATAGAGAGAGAGAGAGAGAGAGAGAGAGAGAGAGAGAGAGAGAGAGAGAGAGAGAGAGAGAGAGAGAGAATTAGAAAACATGGAGTCTCTCACACAGGCTGTGGGATAAATGTGACACAGAGGCAATGAGCACCATGTCCAAACTTGCACCCTGGCACATGAGCAGGTATGAGGTAGCTAATGGCAGTGATGGCTGTGAATACAAGATGACCCCACTGCCATTTGCTGAGAGTTTTACATATTCTAGGCTATCAACAAAAGCTCTAAATTGTATGTAGAGTAAAGGGAGTAAGAGCTACAGCCTGGTAACTGACACATGTGATGCTGATTATGGAAGGAAGTATATGAAATGTTTGAAGAAAAGCAGAGGAACACTGGGAGAATTGAGACCAGGAAAAGAAAGATGGCATAAAAAAAGAAATGAAGAAAAAAAAAAATGCAAGAGGAAAACAGCCAGGTATATCTAGAATAGTCCCTGTAACCTGTACTGATTAAGACAACCAACCTTTGCTATCTCACTAGTATGTCAAGGTAAATTCTGGTGAATGTGCTTTCTTTCACTCGTGCACACACAAAATAAATAAATGAATAAATACATAAATGGATAAATAAATAAATAAAATAAATATGTAAATAATAATAAAGAAATGAAAACACCAGTTATTCAATTTTTAACTAACACTTACACATTTAAAACACAGAGAGAGAGAGAGAGAGAGAGAGAGAGAGAGAGAGAGAGAGAGAGAGAGAGAGAGAGAGAGAGAGAGAGAGAGAGAGAGAGAGGGGTGGGGATCGGCAGGAAGTCTTACACATGATAAGATAAACCAAAAAAGAAGAAGTAGGAGTGTGAAGACCTGGTAACTTAACTTAAATATAAGCTTTTAGGTTGCTCAACTTGACTTTGTATAGAGAGAGAGAGAGAGAGAGAGAGAGAGAGAGAGAGAGAGAGAGAGAGAGAGAGAGAGAGAGAGAGAGAGAGAGAGAGAGAGAGAGAGAGAGAGAGAGAGAGAGAGAGAGAGAGAGAGAGAGAGAGAGAGAGTTGAGTACCTATTTTTGACAAATTACATCCCCTCAACAAGATAGATCTAGAATGACTGTGTGTGTGTGTGTGTGTGTGTGTGTGTGTGTGTGTGTGTGTGTGTGTGTGTGTGTGTGTGTGTGTGTGTGTGTGTGTGTGTGTGTGTGTGCCAGGATATTTTTGGCCCTTCCCACCACCAAGACTACTACCACTGTCTCTCAATCCACTCCTGTGTGTGTGTGTGTGTGTGTGTGTGTGTGTGTGTGTGTGTGTGTGTGTGTGTGTGTGTGTGTGTGTGTGTGAAGTTCTACAATCTGCTTCACCTTCGTACCCTCCACACTTATCTCTGTACTTCTCTGCCACATATAAATCATGACAAACACTAGAGGAATCAGAGGCCTGCCGGATGAAGCCTTCACCACCCTGCCCACTCCTTACCACTCGTACCTAATCAATGAGACTAATAACAAAATTATATAATCACTGAGAGAAAAAAAGTAAAAGAAAGTAATAGATATAAAAATTGGATGCAAAATAATATACAACTAAATAAATCTAATTATAAAAAAAGCTAATCTAATAATGCACCCAGAAAAGAGAAGTGAAACAAAATAAATAGTAAATAAAAAAAAAAAAATCAAATTGTTCCTTTATAAAATAACACTAAATAATACACCAATACAAAAAAAAATAGTGAAAACTAACAGAAGATCTACACATACATTAATACAAAACCAAAACAAATTCATGGAAAAAAAAAGGGGGGTGGGGGGGCAGTAACCAAGGCACTAATAAATAAATGGGTAGATAAATAAATATAGATAGAGAGACAGATAAATTAATAAATAAATGAAATAAATAAATAAATAAAAAAATATCACTAAGCCCAAAGACTTGTTCATCACCCATAACTTCAGCAGTGCAGTTTCATGAAGGCCCTGAGCATGAGGTGGAACGGCCTACATTGCTAGAAGGCTGATGTGTAGGGAAAGTTGGATTCCTGAGTATGAAGTGGAGGTGCCAAGTAATTTACAAAGATTCAGGAGGATATGCTTTGAGATATTTGAGGCCTTTGCTTTACAATGAACTACTGCCTGCTTTGCTATGCCTGGTGCCTATGTTCAGGTGGATGTAAAATGAAAAACGGCACATCACAATAATATGGTAAAGAAATAAAGAAAGGAAGGAAAGAAAAGGAATAAGAAATGGAAAACAAAAAGGAAGAAAAAGAATAGAAGAAAATAATAATAATGATGATGATGATGAATAGCAGATTAGATCATTGTTCTCCAGACATAGACAAGTGGAATGACAATGACAATGACAACAATGCTGGTAAGGATGACACTGGTAAACTTAATGAAAAATACATCCTAGACTACATGAAATTGGATTATAGCAGCACATGAACGGAAGAGAGTGCCAGCATTATCACTCACTGGTTGTCAACACTCAATCCCTGGGTTTCAATGAGGAGGCTGATTAGATGACTCAGACCAACCAACTGCACTATAAAATCAATGGTTTCAGTTTAAAGATATGCCATAGAATGTGATGTGAAGCTGCTACTATCTGAACAAGTAGTACAAAACACTCATGAATTCACACACACCTCAAGAAGACTGGTTCAAAAGAAGTGAAGATAAAAGTTTTTTTTTTCTTATAATAAAGACGTTCATTTCAGGAAGGAAGGGTAATCACTAAGCTACAGTGATGGAGGTGGCTAGTGTGCTATTAACTAAGCATGGCAGATGTGGTGTGTGCTAAGTTTAAAGAAGTGTGGTGTACTGAGGATAACAGGTGTGGTGTGTACTAAGGGTTGAGAAGTAGTATGTACTGAGGATAACAGATAAGATGTCCACTAAAATTATTGGTGTGGGCTACGTTTACAGTATTGGTTTATACGGCAGATGACAGGTGTGGTGTGTACCGAGGATGACAGGTGTGGTACATAAAGAATGCTACAGCTACAAAACAAGATAGACATGGCACTCACCCGCACAGTGCCACACAGAGCTTCTAGTTCATCATCACGGGTCACCAGGCCATGGGAGCCGCCAACCAAAGTCACTCCCACCAAAGCAAAATAAGGTGCGCTGGCTCCAAACACAAGGCGCTGGGTGGTGCGGCGTCGTGCTTCTGTCCAGAGAGGTGCCGGGACCCTCCGGAAGATGCTCTGGATGAGTTGGGTGGTGAAGGGGCGCAGGCGACTAGCTACTACTCCCGCCCGGCCAGCCACACACCCCACAGCCGCCGCCTCTCCTGCCCCCTCCCTCACACCCTGCACACATGATTGAAAACATTTATCATTACATATGTACAATTATTCAGTAACTAACTGTAACAAGATTCTATCAATTTACAGTCCCAGATTACTTAAAGAATTGATAATATGCATTCTTCACTGCCCTAGTAAAGATGCAATAATCTTCAAATCTTATGCAGAAATTTCTCTTCCAAAATAGAAATGAGCAAAACAATTAGCTTTAGAGTTGATGTGTGGTCCCTGGCTGGCTGGGCTACATCCACCAGTGTGAGTTGCCAGTTGTGTGAAATGCTGATGCTGTAGTATGAAGTGGATATGCTGGGGATCACTTACAACCATAGGCTAGCCTTCACGACACACATCAAGCAGCTGGTCAGGGAGGCTTCAGAGAAGCTGGCATCTCTTAAGAGGATCTCCTGACTACTTGATGTCAGGGAATTGAAGGTTTTCTATAAGGAACAGATTCACTCCACACTGAAGTATGCATGCCTTGCATGGGACAGTGCGGCTGCCTCTTACCCTTCACTTCTTGACAAGGTAGAAGCCTGGGTGATGAAGCTCATCAGGAATGGAGGAGCAAGGTGGAAGCCACACCTGCACATTCTTCAGCATCAGTGGGATGTGACAGGCACCACTGTCACATTTAAGGTGCACTAGGAGTGAGCGTGAGATCTACAGCCACCGAGGAGGGCCTAGGTCACAACCATGGTTGCTACACTGAGCCCTGAAAAGCTGATAATGGCCTGATGCCGAGTATCTCATCACCAGTGACAGTTCATAAACATCATTGGCTGGTGGAACACCTTTCTGGCTTTGCAGCTGAGCCCCAATAGGGCAAACATTGACGTCTACAAGTCGGCTGTTAACAGCTGGCTGCTGCTGTGTTGACTCAGCCATGTGGAGTGAGTTAATAATGTCTTCTTTACTTTTATTGTTATTAATGTAAAGCATAATTTATTAGGAAACATGTTCGGCAATGTCCTAAAATACATGTCCTGCCCGCACTCCTCGTTTCCCAGCTCCTCTAGCCAGCTGATTTGACGTCATATATATGAAGCCACACTATTGGTCAACATGGGAAGGAAAGCCAGGGACGTGTATATTAGGACAGAGTCACATGTTCTAATGTAATTAGTTAGTAAGACAAAAAAAAAAAAAAAAAAAGAGAAAAGATAAAGTATTCTTGACTGTGGAAACACTGCAAGAAGAAATACACAACTAGCAATTCGGACTGCCGAATGCAGCTCAGGTCGACATTAGTGCCAAACTATGTTATGTGTTAACTGATGATGTGGTAGTGATAATGTGGCAGCTTTGACAGCATGACACATGTTATTGAAGAAAGGCAAGGTATGAATGGATGACACCAAGAGTAGTGGTTATCACGTTCATGACAACCTCTTAACATTAGGGATGACAATCACTATTTAACGTAAAATCCCAACAATATTGCTGTCGTCATTTCCCTAAAGCTTTTGTTTTGCATTCCAGTCTATTCATGAAAGGAGACAAGTGTTATACTCACCCTGCTCAGCTTGTGCTGCAAATCCTGCTGCCGCTGGAATGGGTGGTGGCGGGGAGCCTGTCTGCGGCGCACCTGGTGGAGAGCCCGTTTGCCGTGCTCCACCACACTCTCCACCACAGCTCTCACACTCCACATATTCGCTCCACTCTCGGCCCGCCCTGCTACCGCCCACAGCAAGGCTTGGCCACCGAAAAGCCGCCCCAGTTCGGCTTACTAAACCCTCACTATAGCTAAAATAAAAGAATCATTGCACCGGGAACCACATCCACCTCCCGTTACGCAGTCAAGGCCGTGGTGTCTGTAGGGGTGTGACGCAGGCTATCTCGGGCTCTCGGCACTCACTGCTCGTCTCCTCTGCGCGACCCTGCTGCTGAAGTCTAGGGTCTCCTCGGCTAACTGTGGACTGTTGCCATGTGTGTCTGGGGGGAGAAATTACTAGATTTTTAGTGTTATCAGATTATATACACCATCTGTGCCAAGGAAGACTTTACACTAATATATATATATATATATATATATATATATATATATATATATATATATATATATATATATATATATATATATATGAGAGAGAGAGAGAGAGAGAGAGAATTACATGAACAAGCAAGTATGCCTTTCCATTGTATGCAGCGCCCCGAAGCTATATTCAACTACGTATTACAATGCCATCCTCAGCATCTACTAACAAAATGACAATAGCCATGTATAATACCGAATTAGACTATACACGGTATATAAATTGGATATAAACTTTTGCATGTATAAATTAAAAACGGTATTTTGAGCAAACGAGCATGTATTTGACTAATTAATTTGACTATCTCAAGTTCTCAACTTCTCTTGAGTGATTGTCTAAACGTCTACCTACACTCTAGGCTAGAACAAGGAGTTTATTAAAGAACCAGAGAGAGAGAGAGAGAGAGAGAGAGAGAGAGAGAGAGAGAGATTAGAAGACTAGAGGAAAAATACAGAGCAAGTATAATGGGGGACAGTTTGAATTGATATGCTTGAGTTTAGCAGAGTCTGTTTCTTCCACAAGGACATATGAAACATCGAAAACAAAGTATAAGTCAACATGGTGAACTAGCTTATTTTTATTCCTTCAATCCTTGCCTTCCTTGAAATGAATTAGAAGTTTGGAGAAGAATGAACTAATTTTGAGGAGAAGCAAAAGCAACATGGTTATAGATAATGAATAAAAATTGTTGCACAATCTTCAATAAATCTTTACAAATCAGAAACGTGGGCTTTATGGCTTCTTTTTCAAGAGAACGCCAGTAACAGCTTGTGACCATTGAGTTCCCTGACAGTACTGCTATCTCACGTCAGCAACACAGTGTCATTATGACCCTTCCTTCCTAATTTCCTTCGCACTACCTTCATCAAGTCTCCGTCCCACACACTCACTTTTCCGCCTAGAATTGCGTCATGGCTCGTGTTTATCCGCGTGACGTCATTTCCTGTCCATAATATGACATTTAAGGTACCCCCTCCACTTTATATTTTCAAATTGGACTCACAAATTGTCACTGTAATAAATGTAATAGCTAAAACAGTATGGTAGACCGTCGATAGCTATTTTCCGAAGGACGGGTAAACAGCCATCAGCTGGAGCCAGCCGAGGTCTCTGAGGCAGCTGCGGATCGCCGTATTTCAGAGCACAACATCACCCCACTGGGAAATACTGCTTCCCAAACACTGCCCCAGGTGAGATAGAATTTGTGCTTTGCGTTGGAGGAGAGAAATTGTATCTTTTATCGCTTCACCATACCAGACTCTCTCTCTCTCTCTCTCTCTCTGCAAATACACAATCCATCCCTACACTCATAACCACCAGTATGACTTTCACCCCCCCTTCCCCAGTTACAGCCTAGTGGTGAGTGATCTGTGGAGGCAGTGTAGGAACATACTGTGGTCCCTTTGGACATTGTTGGGAAGTATACAGTAAGCTTTTGCTATTTAACATATTGGCTATCATTAAATTCATTGAAGATTTTAGTATTTGGAATTAAGTCACAGCATTTTCATAGTTCAGCTTACCAGATGTTGCTACTTTTGGGGCATGTTATAGGACTCTCATCTGTCACTTAGGTGGTGTGTATTTTCCAATTTAAGGACAGTTAACCTTTTGTGTAATGGAAGATATAGCGTGGCAGTTGCATTCAAATGTCTTAACATCTGTCACAAGCAAAAAAAAAAAAAAATAAATAAATAAATAAATAAATAAATACACAAAAAAAAAAAATAATAAATAAATAAATAGAATGTGTGCACATTGTTGTACACCAACACATGAAACATAATGCTGTTTTGAATATTGCTAAAACTGCATGTCATCCTGAATTCTGTTTTAAAGTCTGTCATTTGTCCAGTTTGTAGAGGCATACAGGGTCCAGAAAGCATCCTATTTATCCAGCAATGGAAACCTGAGTATGAAATTTCTACAGGATTCATTGCATTGTCAGTGTACATCACAAACCATAGTAGTTATGCTATATTTTTATTTGGATTATCTACGTAATGTATCATATATCGCCAGGCATGGTTCAGTTTCAGTATTTCCACAAGCTTATTAATAATTAGATTTCTACCAATCCTATAAGCCAGAAAAATATTAAATTTGGTTTTGAAAATATAAGTTAAAGTGGTATAGACTACTTCAGTCATGGAGGTCATCATATTGAAAGTATTCACTCACACTGAAACCTTCTTATGGGCTCTTTTCCTGAGTCTCCTGAGTGTCCATTCTGATGCTGACTCCACTATTTCCAAATTAAACTTTCCATCCATATTCTTTTTGAGGATTGTATGTTTTAGTAATTTTGATTTTTGTGGTTTGTATTGATAAAATAATGTCACCACCCACAGGTCCAGAGTGAACAATGGCACGCAAGAGAGAGGAGCGTGCAGCTCACAGTAGCAAACGAGCAGCCAGGAGGGAGAGGCAGAGCAATGGCCAAGACCAAAATTTTGTGTCCTTGAAGCAGCAGCTAGTGGCCATGGGTCTAACTCTGAGAGAGATCCCTGGGGATGGGTAAGTTTGTATCATTTGACGTGATCTTTTTTTACTTAATGCTCGCATTTCATTACAGCTTTTTAAAGTTATATTATAATGAGGTGACCTATTATTCAATATGATTTTGGTTAATGCATTCTAGGAATTGCTTATTCCGGGCACTGGGAGACCAGCTGGATGGCACTACCACCAATCATCACAAGCACCGCCATCAAGTGGTTGATTACATGAGGCAGCACCGTGAGGACTTTGAGCCTTTTGTGGAGGATGATGTTCCTTTCGATAGGCACTGTGAGTATAATACAAGATGAACAAAATGTAAGAAACAGAATCTCTGAGTGACCTTGAAGTTAACATGTCAGTTCTGAGGATTATGAATGTCTGCCAGTATGTACAGAGTTGAGATTTACCTTGTGTGTATCCTTTATATATATATATATATATATATATATATATATATATATATATATATATATATATATTTTTTTTTTTTTTTTTTTACAGAAGATTCCTTACTCAACTTTGTTTGAAAACTAAATAAATGATGTGATACTTTTAACCTAATACTCTTGTTACTTTCAGGTAACAATTTAGCTCAGCTGGGTACCTATGCTGGCAATGACTGTATTGTAGCTTTTGCCCGACTAAATCAAGTATCTGTGGTCATCCACCAGCTCAACACACCTTGCTGGCAAGTAAGCTACATAACCTACCTTACTTTAAGCTGTCATTATTTTTTTACAAAAATCTTAAAATTTGTAAAGATTTACATCTTCTGAATTTTAAACAGTGATTGTGACTCTGGATATCATAAGATGGGAAAAGACAGAGACAGATCATCAGCTACAGCTCTTTCTATCTTCAAGTGGAATACTTCTTTCCCAAATCTATGTCTTACACATCTTCTTGTGACTGCAGCTCAGCACTTCTTTGCCAGATCAATGGCACCGAGTCCAAGAAGGGCGTGATGGAGCTACACATCTCGTACCACAATGGAGACCACTACAACAGTGTCCGCCGTCTTGGGGACTCCACTTCTGGTCCTGCCCGCATTAAGATGTCCACTACTACACTTTCCTCTGCTGCTACTGCTACTGCAGCTGCTGCTGTTCCCAAGGCCTCCATGAAGGGGTTCGAGGATGATGATTATGATGAAGATGAAGAGGAGGGTATAAGGGAAGACAGCTATGAATGTCATCTTCTCCATCTTCCGCATATGTCTAATGGTCATCATGGGATGAGCCGGATGGAGCAAGAGCTGATGGAGCAGACTGGCTGTGAGGACTTGGGGTTGGTACAAAAATACCTGTGCGCCCATGACTATCAAGTGCGTGAAGCAGCAGATGCTCTCATCAATTACATTGTTCACCAGCACAAAGGTAGGTCCTTTGTCCCCAGAATACTAATGGTTTTACTGGGTGATTAGTCTAAAAAAATGCATCAGTAATTAATTTGCACTGCATATTTGTGGAACAACCAGAATGTGTACCATTTATTGAATTTCTCTACAGGGGAGTATCCACAAACTTCACCAAGCTGTAGTCATGGTCAGCTGTGTAGCCCTGAAGGCATCACTTCTAGCCCTATGGTAGGAGGAATGGGAATGTCCAGGATGCCACCAACTTATCGCAAGATGACCCAACAGGAAAAGCTCCATCACCGTCTGCAGACTCAACAGGTAGTTGTCAACGGTACTTTGTTAGTGATATGAAAGTTATGAAAGTCTCCAAGAGATGGAGTAATGAGTGATGATTATTTAATGTCCATACCAGAAATAAAATATCACCCAATCAGATCAAATAAGCTGTCAATACCAAGTTTGTTTTTTCCTTTTTGCAGCACCTTTCTAACTCCAAACGGAAGGAATTGAAGAAGCAGCTGAGAAAACAAGAGGCCAATGAACGCAAGAGGCAACGACAGGCAGGGCAGGAGTTTGATGATTTTGGTGCAGATGAGTCTGAGGTGATCTTGGTGAAGGACATTGGGTGCCTCAGCATCTAGCCACTCACTCTTGGCTGCTCTTTCTCAGGTGGAAAAGTTTAACAATATACTTGTATTCAGCAGTGGTTTCAGTTATTCTTTACAGAATTTAACTAAATTGTTCCAAAATAAAGGCATTTAAATTTTTGAAATAAAACTGCATAGCTTTCTTGTGTGTGTGTGTGTGTGTGTGTGTGTGTGTGTGTGTGTGTGTGTGTGTGTGTGTGTGTGTGTGTGTGTGTGTGTTTAAATTAAAGGACATTGTTATCTTTATGTGTGTGTGTGTGTGTATGTGTGTATAACAGTTCTGTTTAAAACAAGAAAGGAGACCATCCTACACCAAACATCCAAATTGATGTCTGCTAATCTACAGATTGTGATTCAAAAGAAGAATGTTAAATATTTGTAAAATCAGCCAAGGTGACAGTTCAGCATGATGATGCACTCCACTGCAAGGTACAATAGGGCACAGGTCTGGGAAATAGTATTGCATCTTTGTGTAATTGTTCACTGTTACTTCTTCACTATTTCACATGGATGAGAGCTAAAGGAAGCACACTGAACAGGAGGTAATAGGCCACGAGCACTAAAGCCTCAACTGTCGAGTGATTTACCATGCTGAAGAGATCACTATTTTACTATTTCATGTATTAAGAAAATAAAGTTCATAAATTATTACTTACTTTTAGAAGTTTCAGTTTGATAATATCCTTCTTTGGGAACTGAAGACAGCCATGAGTGGTTGATGTGGACAACAACAAACTAAAGACACAGCCAATCCTTGATAACCTATCATAAATGGGAATTTGATTTAACTTAATGCAACTCTTGAATAATAAGCTATTTCAAACATCTATGGTGATGCATGAAACCTATTAAGCAGATATCTTATACACTTGTACTTAAGAGAAGCTCTCCAATTACAGAGCAGTATTTCATGTGAGGAGGAAATTGTGCTTAGGTGGTTCAAGTATGGTGTATGGCCACCAAAGTTGAAACTGATGAAACTAAGCATTTTGATTGGAATTATAAGAGGGATGGATACTAGAATTTAGGAATCATTATGGCACCACACAACCTCATATGCACCTTGACAGGATACTGAGGTTGAGAAATCACTATGCCATTACATTACATCATGTATGACAAAATAAATTCCTCAGATAGTTGTTTCATAGCCAGTATATTCTATCTCAAGTATATTAAACATTCTGAAATAATCCACTTGCCTTGGAATCAATGAAAGGTTTACCGTATTATGGAGTTCATCTCTCATCTTACTTTAAGTATCGTTACACCAATGCTTAATACTTTAGTAAAGTAACTACCATAATCATGAAGACTGCAAAAGACAAGATAAAAGAATATCAAACTATTGTTATTGTACATCCTGTAATTGAACTCAGAACTACAATATTTCAGATGCAATCAATCCCGATGCATCCACCTGAGAATAACAGCACTAACAGCTGGTCTGCAGGATTAACAGCATCTCTGATTGCAAACACTCTCTTGGAGTATTACTTATAAATGCCGAATGGAATAAAAGTATGTGAGTGAAGATAATAAGATAATACTGAATGCCAAAAGCAATATTATAAAAAAATTTCATAGTATTGTATCTTAGATTCAAATAAATAATTTGAGAAATAGTGTCACCTGTCTGACATTTCTTTTATCAGTATTTGTTTGCTGACGTTATAAAGACAGCTTCATCCTCACACTGCTCTCCTTATAATTATTTTCACAATATATTTTCTCCAATTCCTATATCCTGTATACTTTTGCACCATTTGATTTTCTTCTAATAGTTTCAATTTTCATAGCATGAAAGCCATGCATGGTAGTTTCCATGTAAGCTTGAAATTTCTTGCAGTAATTCACTGAGTAACATCGATGTGGTCAGTGCATAACTGTTCTGGAATCCTGCTTGCTCTTTGGATTGACTTACATCATATAGCGCATTAATTGTAGATACTGGAGTATGAATGTTAAACAGCTTTGTTCAAAATAGATTTATTTTTAATGACCAAACTGAAGTGATGTATGGACTGCACCTGACTAAGCCAGCTAAGTGGCAACTTTTATAAGGAATGAAAGGTTCACCTTCAGCTTCAAGTCAGACTACATTATGTATCAACAGGTAAATGTCATTCATTTCTCTATTTGGTGCTAAAACTCTATTATTTTAATGTACTATTAAAACTATAACAATCTGTTAAAAATGTGCTAAAACCTTTAAACAATACAGGATATAGTTCTGTTTAGTTGAAGTTATTTACAAGCTTGAGTGAAATGCAGGTATGAAGTATGAAATAATGAAGTGTGTTAAAATATTGCAGGTATGTTTGCCTTTCCTGAACATCTCTAAATAAAAATTAATGCTTTGGTTTCCATAAATGATTTTGCCTCTGACATATAGAATAATGATCTGGAAGTATTTTAGCACCCAGTAAAATTTTGGACAACTTCCAATTGTAGTTCATATATATTACTGTGTATGTACAAAGTTTTCTTCCTCCATCAATGACACAGACTGCTCACAACAGAGGAAGTACTGCATGTGAAAGGAACAAAACATTACTGGGTTTCAGCCCCTGAGCTGGGAAGGAAGTGAGGGCAAGCAAGGCTGCACTACTGACATTTCACCATTATATTTCCTAGTAATTCTCAAGACTATTTTGCATATTTCTATTTTTATATATCAGATTTATGTTTAGACTATTTACACTTCTATATTTTATATGCCATGAAATCAGTTATGCATACCATGCATAATATTCTATGGCCCAATATACATATGTATATCTGAAAGTATGTGTGATGCCAAAGACAGGCAGTAAATTGCAGACTATTAATTTCCATACCATCTTACACAAAATATTTACATTTAATAAGAAACAATGAATCTTTCATCACAGTTGTGCTGTCCTACTTGCCTCCCATTGTTTTAATCTGTAAAGTAACAACTTTCTCAAATTTATGAGGTGATCACAAGTAAACAAGTCTGGCAAAACTTTATAAGGCCAACTGAGGTGGAGCAATTGAGTCTGTTGCATCCCTGAGGAATTGCATGACTGGTCTAGCTCCAGCACTGTCCGAGCCAACTAGACAGCCAGCACATTGCTGAGCCAGTGAGCGTGTCGCTCCCCAAGGGTTTTCTGGTACGAATCAGTTTGTAGACATTTGTTCACCAGGTCCCTCTCACTGAGCAGAGCAGTGCTCCATTCACCATTCACTGTCTCTACACATGAACGTTTGAGGGCTGGAGGTGGTGGAGAAGCTGTGCGATGCACTGGTGCAGCATGCAGCAGGATATCCTGTAGCTGCTGTAGCAGCACTCTCCGATGGCAGAACAGTGCCTCATGACCTGGATACTGCTCTATCAAGCTGCGATTGAACTCTAGCTCAGTACAGTATAAGTCTTTAGGCGATGTAGCTGATGGCACAGCTTCAGCCAAGGTAGGAAGAACTCCCTCAGCCACCAAGGTGACCAGGGTAGCCAAGAGTTGCTGCATGTAGTGGAGACCGCTATGCTCGCTGACATGTGTCCTCACCCAGCGGTGACATGCCTCATACTCAGCACAACACACTTCAGCCAGGCCAGGAGGTCGCTCAGCTAGCTGCTGCAGTACCCATAACCTGTGGTTCCAGGCATGATAGTTATTCTGGTGTTTGTCAGCTGTCCACCTACATATTTCCAGCTCCCCAAGTAAGAACCTGCGGTTTGGCTCCTCATCAGGCCCACTGCCATTGTGGTGGTCACTAGCACAAGACGGGGATGACAGAGGTGGACAAGGAGCTAAAATGTGATGGAAAAGCCACTTGCGGTGCTGAAATACTTCCATACACTTTGGCTTTCGAGATAACACAAGGCGAGTGAGATGGAGATCAGCATCTACTAACAAACTGCCATGCTGTAGTAGTTGCTTCCGTATGTTCCAAAATGTGGCGACTTCTGGAGCGACTAGAAGACAGAACTGTGTCCACCGCAGCATTGGAGCAGGGTCTGGAGCACACACAGATGTATGCATCTTAATAGTGGAGCTGAGTTCAGAACAAACACATATGCATACACACATGCAAAAGTGATCCTTGGTTTATGCAGAATTTTCTCTTATGCATTACTGTCATTTGATACAAATTTACCTCATGAAGGATACTAATGCAAAAATAATGCATTGATATTATGGAAGCTAAATTCTACTAACATAGGTTAGGTAATTTGACAATGCACGACCTCCACTATAAGGGGGACTGCAGCATGGGTTTGTTAAGCAATACTCCCTCCCACAAAATTGGGTGATCTCACCATGCCATGATTCATAAACCTCATGAAAAGCTTGATCATTGCTTGATACTTTGAGTTTCACAGTAGAAAGAACATTTTCAATTTTCACCTTCTTTACCTCCAAAGTGTAAATCTGATTCAAAAGACAGTTCTGTAGTGCATATGAACAAATATTTAATTGATGTGAAAATAAATTATGGTATGTCTGTGACATACTAAATAATAAATCTATTACTAATTGAAGTCCAAGGGATCACAGTGAGAAGTTAATTCACAAAATCAATAATGATATAATATTTTAAAGGCAGTTTCTGAAACATAGTTGCATTAACCTTAACCTTGAACTTGATCTTGATAAATTCCCTCAATGAGACATTTATTGAGTGCTTATATGTAGTATATCTGTATAAAATAATACAGCAATTAATATCTTAGTATGGTCAAATGATTTAAGAAAAATTGCACTGTATTATTACAGTTAAATATTCCAAGAAAGGAATTAGTTATAAAGTTTTCATTCATAAGCATATATTTCTTTATCTTTTGTACCTTTGCATTTTCATCCCTCAGGATGCAGCAAGGACAATTTGCACTCTCTCATAGCAAAACACACACACACACACACACACACACATGCACATACACATACATACAGACACACACACACACACACACAAAGGCAGGATTCTTGGCTTAATTCACAAAATATAAGTATTCTCTATTTTAGAATAAAGATAAAATGCAGTTCCTTAAAATTATATTTAGCTAATATCCTAATCAGTTAGTAACCTTTATGCCTTGTAAAACCCAGAAACACACTGCATTGTTAACATTATCAATATAGCCTCAACCTAAGGTGAACCTAAACATACACATGTTTAGGATACATGCTAAAACAATTACCTCACAATAAATAAATAAATAAATAAATCAGTAAAAAAATGATAAATGATAAATAGATATGGAAATGAAAATAAAAAATAAACAAAATGAAAATATATACTCCTTTACTTTCACACAAATATTATAAATCTTTCAATAATGGAATTTAAATGTATTGGCCAATCATTATTTCAAACAACCAAAATACTAGAATGCCAATCACTGTATTACCTTCAATGAGACTCACATAATTATGAAACAAGAGCAATGAGTTCCAAAAGTCAGCACCACTGATATCAAAACAAAGGATGAAGAAATTTAGTTATGGTCTGACAATTTTATGAAGATCGTTTAGGCGTTGGCTTTTTCGGGGATTTCCTTCCCTGCGGCGGTGTCACACATGTACCAATATGCACCTCAAGTCAGGTACTTAATACTTCGTAACTGAATGGTGTTGTAGTACATGTACATTGTAATGCTCTAAAAAGGCAAGTTAGAGTAATTTGTGTTTATTTTTAAATATATTTTGCATTGTTTTTGCAAACACAACAATACTGTACTTGACAACATTTCCTCTAAGCGTTGTCACATACACACCGCGTAGTGTAGTGGTTAGCACGCTCGACCCACAATCGAGAGGCCTGGGTTCGAGTCCCGGAAAGTGGTGAGGCAAATGGGCAAGCCTCTTAATGTGTGGCCCCTGTTCACCTAGCAGTAAATAGGTATGGGATGTAACTCAAAGGGTTGTGGCCTCGCTTTCCCGGTGTGTGTTGTGTGTGATGTGGTCTCAGTCCTACCTGAAGATGAGCTCTGAGCTTGCTCTATAATGGGAAAGACTGGCTGGGGGACCAGCAGACGACCGAGGTGAGGTGAATTACATCGCTTTGGGTAAACGAGTGAGGTCACAGGTCAAAGTGACCGTGTTAATCCATGGGTCACTTCCTCTCCCATTACCACCCAGGATGAGAGAGAGAGAGAGAGAGAGAGAGAGAGAGAGAGAGAGAGAGAGAGAGAGAGAGAGAGAGAGAGAGAGAGAGAGAGAGAGAGAGAGAGAGAGAGAGAGAGAGAGAGAGAGAGAGAAGGGAGGGGGGGCAGCTTGACAGACTGACAGGCAGATTCTTTTCTCAAATTTTGGTAATTTATAAGCAAGTATAGATCTCTAATAGATATATATTTGTATGGAATGTAAATTCTATATGGAGAGAGAGGTGTGTGGGAAGCAAGGTTCTCATTGACACATAGGCTCTTATCCCATAATTTGACCAGCACAAGGTTTGGCAGCGCCGCAGGCCAGGAAATTCCCGAAAAAGCCAACACCTAACCGATCTTCATAAAATGGTCAGACCATAGTTTACAGAATTCTTAATTTTTAGTGTGTTTATCATTTCATGAGACACTAAAAGTTGACATAAATCACAGGGTGCCACTAAAGTCAGGCGCAAGACAGCAAATGTATTCAATTACTGACCTTGGATCTTTTTAGAGTGGCGAGTCTTGAGGATGTTGGCATGACCATGGGCGTACACATGCTTCAAGCACCATGATTCAAGGCCAAGCTTGTGCTCCACACTCACTACAGGGGACCGATTCACCTCACCCGGAGAGAACACAATGTCAAACTCATCCCTGTTAACAGATAAGTAAAAAATAAAATAAAATAAATAAATAAATAAATAAATAAATAAACAAATAAATAAATAAATAAATTAATTAATTAATCAAATCAAATAAAATAAATAAGGATCTCATTCCTCAACTGATAAACTCTTCATACATGTTGCTCATTGGCATCTACAGCTTATCTTAGTAGCCTTAAACATGTCTGTATTCCCACAACTTGTACTACCAGATGGCAGTTCTCTTGCTCAATTAATACATGTTTCTTGTACATAAAATTGTGAATAAATAATAACGTATCTAACAAAATCTAAAAACAATTTGATCAATAAAATTTCACACACTACAAATTCTCAACAAAAAAAATATGTACAGACTATTCATGGTTTACTTGACAGAATAAAGTGGCATAAAAATTCTTACACTTTGTAAAATGTCATATCAAAGCATTTATCCACATTTCAAAAAGAACATGAAAGCAGTTTAAGGTGAAAACAACCTTTATCTCAATGTGTCAATCTACTTAGCCAAATGTCCTTGATTCAGCAAAGAGTTAACATCCCATGGGAACCCGAGTGACACTGTGAGGCTTCACATACACACCTCCACACAGTCACAGTCTCTCTCTCTCTCTCTCTCTCTCTCTCTCTCTCTCTCTCTCTCTCTCTCTCTCCTTACATTAAAGGGTCCTGCCTGATGAGAGAGTCTAGCTTTTTGATTATCCTTTCACAGGTGGCTTCCTCCATCTCTTGGTTGTGTTGCCTGAGGAAGTACAATGTGATGGTAAATGTGGGAAATCTTCTGGATATAATTGAGGAAATAAATTTGAGCAAGGGTTCTCATCCTTATCTCATTAAGAACTCCCTGAGTTATAAGACCATCTACCCTGGTATCCAGTAATCTGACATTGCACAGAATGTTAATTTCGTGACTGACATCAACTCAATATGCAATGGTACAGCAAAGGATATTATTATATAAGCCATCTAAGTATCGGTGGAATGTTAATTTTGTAACTGATACTAACTTGATATGCAATGGTACTGTAAACGATATTATTAGATCAGCCATCTAAGTACCCCTGAAAATCTTCTTATGAACTCATGGGGGGTTTGTGAACCCTGTGTTAAGTTTCCCTGGATTGGAAGGAGATGAATTTTCTCAAGCACAAGAAATTGAGATTTATATAGAAAAAAGAAAATTTGAGAATAAAACAAAGAAGGGGATTCAATAACCTTCATTTGAAAAACAAAACAAAACAAAAATATATGGAACTTATAAGCACTAGAAACGGTGGCATAGCTAAGTGAGGCAAAGAATGCTGTCCATCCCAGGCAACATTTTCCTTGAGTGACACTTTTGGTCCTCAAAATTGTCAGTTATATGTTAATAGACCTGTATGTGCTATTGATATTAGGTCTAGGCCCATATTCCTGATACACACATGCATGGATGCATCTTTCTTCAATAAATGAATGAATAAATAAAATAAATGAATAAATAAATAAATAAATAAATAAATAAATAAATAAATAAATAAATAAATAAATAAATAAATATATATATATATATATATATATATATATATATATATATATATATATATATATATATATATATATATATATATATATATAAGGGCTAACGTGCATTGTAACATTGCAATACTTCTGGGAAGGTAAACTATAAGGATGGGGGACCACTCCTGGCAGCAAAAATACTAACTGTGTCACTGATTGGAAACAAAGACAAATAATTAACAAGAAAAGCAACATAGAAAATACATAAAATAAAATCAATAACAGTAATAAGCTGTGTTCAAAAGTCAAGGTTAAGTTTGCTTTGATCTTTGATGTTGTTGGAAATCACCAGTATTGTTTGTAAGTTATGGCAATGGAAAAAATAAGAATATATACATAAATTAATAGTAAAAAGTAAATTCAATAGTAACGTAGTTTGCCTTCTACAAATTATACACAAATGCGAAAATATTCTTGAGCAATTATCTGAAATTATAAATCAACACTAACTGGCTGAAGACGCCCAGACTATACTCACCTAACGTGTGGCCCTGACCTGTCACCCGCAAACCTTCTCTCACCTAGCCAATGAACACTCAGCTTTACTTACTACTGCACTTACCACGTGACTCAAAGCCTATACAACCCACAGTAAAGGGAGGATTACTTATATCCTGAAATATCAGTATTACACAACATTACTGTCACATTACATGTTGGTGGCAGGCAGGACATGTGCCAATCCTCTCTGTGGCGGCGAAGTGGGCGTGTGTCACCGCGCCCACTGGAGAGAAAAACACGACTTGACAACCGTACTCATCTTCATGACTGCATTTAAATTTTTATAACTACTACAGGAAAAGAGGGAATGTAGCCGTGTCTCACCGTGTTGCAAGTGTTGAGGGAGTGTTGCCATTTGTTTACATGGTGGAGGCGTGGTGGTGCTGGTGGTGAAGCCCTCTGCTCGGGCCAGGGTTGCCAGGTCTAGGGAGTGTACTATTGCCAAATTTGTTCAAATTTACTGCAAGTCAATGTCAGAATCATACAAATCCTAATATTTTATACGTATAAAGCAGTTGCTCCTAACTGTATTCACTACCCTCCCCTCTCTTGTGAACTGGACCTACCGTATTCTTCATGCCTCGATCCACCCATGTACAGTACGTCAGTTAATGGAATTTCCTCGCACATTTATTTTCAAGATAAAAAAATAATATTGTTAATAATAATAATAATAATAATAATAATAATAATAATAATAATAATAATAATAATAATAATAATAATAATAATAATAATAATAATAATAATAATAATAATTTGAGCACCCAGGAAGGGAAAAAAAATGCACACCTGACATTTGTAGTCCGATGTAGAACTAAAATAATTCCATTTGTATCAGCATACAATTGAATGGTAGCTTTCCTCTGGGGTTTTATGGACGAGTCCAGCGTGAACCAACTTGAGCGTGTCAAGTCGAGTGCACTGGAGCCAAGTCGAGGATATATATATATATATATATATATATATATATATATATATATATATATATATATATATATATATATATATATATATATATATATATATATATATATATATATATATATATATATATATATATATATATATATATATATATATATATATATATATATATATATATATATATATATATATATATATATATATATATATATATATATATATATATATATATATATATATATATATATATATATATATATATATATATATATATATATATATAAGGAATATATATATAGGAATTTTTCCTAGACAGAACAGTGTTATTAGGGGAGAAGATTCCTACAGACAACAATCAAGGTTGATGTTTTCGTGAATCTTGATTGTTGTCTCATGCTTTCGAATGCACTAAAATAGTACATCAAATAAAGCTGTATTACTGTAAAATATTACAGCCACAGTAAAGTAGCACATCAAATAAAGCTGTATTCATCCTCCATAGCAGTGCTTCGAAGCACCACTTTGGAGGATGAATACAGAGAGGACATAAATAGGTTGCTCCATATTGCAGAAGAATATGGAAAAGAGTGGGAAATGAAATTAGCAGCAACAAATGTAAAGTAATGGAGTTCAACACGACAGAAGAGGGACAATGGGTGATAGGAAATAATGAATTAGAAGTGGTGGACAGTTATAATTACCTAGGAATAGAAATAAAAAAGGAAGGTATTGGAGGCAGTGCACAGAGGAAAACTAATGAATCAAAGGCAAGAAGGATGATGGGTATGATAATGAGTGCGGAAAGCAGAGAAATTAACAAGTATGACCATGGAAGAACATTATGGAAAAGCATGGCAGTGCCACATTGTTAATATGACTCAGAAATAACAAATTACAGGGCTGAAGATATAAGGAAACTGGAAACAGTCCAGAATTCAATAGGAAGATGGTGTCTAGGAGCCCCAAAGAGTACAGCCTCAAAAGCCATCCGTGGGGATATGGGATGGAGCTCCTTCAAGGAAAGGATAGGTAAAGGGAAATTATGTTTTGTAAAGAAAATTGAAACTATGAGCGATGAAAGATGGGCCAAGCAAACATATACTGCATGTAGAGAAAAGTCTAAATGGTATAAAGAAATAGAAAGATGGATAAGGAAAGTAAGAATGGAAAATGACTGGCCAGAAATAAGTGTCAAGGAAATCAAAAGCAGAATAGAAGAAGAAGGTCAACAGGAATGGAGGAATGGTATGGAAACAAAGAGTACACTAAGGTGGTACAGAAACAAGGAGAAGATAGGTAGGGAAGAGTGGTACCAGGGAGACTGGGCAGGAAAATTACTATTTAAAGCAAGAAGTGGCACTTTAGAGGTAAATGGTAGAAACAGAAATCCGGATGAACAACAATGTGATATGTGCGGGGAAGAAAAAGAAAGTATGGAACATTTTATAGTAGAATGCGACAAATACAGAAAACAAAGAAAAGCTCTTGACACCCAAGTAACAAATATTTTAGGTAGAGAAGAATGGGAGGAGAGAAAAGAGGGGGAAGACAGAGGGATCAAAACATTACTAGGACTAACTGGAGACAAAGTCAATAATCATGCATTAGTAAGCCACATGAAAATATTTTTAGTTGAAAGCTGGATAATATGAAAACAGTTTTGTAGACAGTGATAGAAGGAGAGAGACCTATGAAGCGGTTTAAAGCGGCACAGGTCCAAAGAAAAAGAAGAAAAGTTTGAAAAGTTTGAGATCTCAAACTTTTTAAGCTTACGCACTTCTCGTATTTAGCGGAACCCCCTACATATAATAACAGGCGCTAAATTGACGTGGACTTCACGTAGTCTCTCTCTCTCTCTCTCTCATTTGCGACGGAAATGGCGTAGCCATCAATCTGGGGAATTATTTTTTTTGAAAAAGACTGGTTGCGCTGAGGCTCAAGTTGGTATGCCGCTCTACTTGGTGTGTGCTCGACTACGACTTGTCCTGCTAGCACCCTCAGGGTAAAATGATTTAATTTCAGGGTAATATTATTTCATCACCGTACATATTATGGTAATGTTTCTTGTATGTACACATATAAATTATCTTCAATAAATATATTTTTAACAAAACGGTAATTTTAAAGCAAACAAGTAATGTTGAAGGTTTATTTAGGGTAAAGTTCACAACACCTAGCACACCACACTGGCCTGCTGGGAGGACTCGGAGGGGGAAGGAAGTAAACAAACAGGGTGGCGCGTCAAACTTTCAAACCACCGTGTGAGAGAAAGAGGTCAGAGTAATAACTGTATTGACAGCTATTACTGGTATACATATGGGTACATGAGTGGCAGTAATCTTTCTCATAACTACATCTTAAAAAGCAGTATATTTATGAATGGTTGATGGTTCAGGAGCAGTGTTCTCTCCCTCTCATCCACCTGACTGGTGACAGACTGACGATGCTGTGATTATTATCAGCTGAGAGATAGCTATATATAGCAACATTGTACAATAACCATAAGAGTCAGCAGGCTAAGTAGTGAGTAATTTGGTGAAATGTGGCGATGTTTCTCAAGAGCCCAAAGGTACTCTAAAGTACTCAGGGCAGCCAGCTCAGAGTCACATTGCCGACAGAAGGCAAGCAGCGACCCTCTCCACAGACCCAGACTGACTGTATGCATCGAGGGCAACATCGGCAGCGGGAAGACAACCCTACTGGAACATTTTTCACAATTCCCTAATGTGGAGATTACATGGGAGGACGTGGACAGTTGGTGTGATGTTGAGGGCTACAATCTGCTGCAGATGGCTTACCAGGACTCCAGTAGGTGGGCACATCTACTGCAGACCTATGCTCAACTAACTTTTGCCACCGGTCATGGAAAGGGCGTCTCTGATGGGTCAAAGGTGAAGCTGATGGAGAGGTCAATCCATAGTGCAAGGTACTGCTTCTTGGAAAATCAGTACAGAAGTGGAATTATCACTGAAGCAGAATACCTGGTAAGTGTTTGCCAGAATATGAAACACTTGTATGTCTAAGTCCATAGGGGTTTCAAAGGAATGTTGACAAATGTTTAAGTTCATTCATTGGGGCATCATACTGACTGTGCTGGGTCTTGCCTCCCAGATCTGCACCTGCTAAGGTTACATTCCTTTTTGATGTGATTCCTTGATGTACACTGTTATCTGGTTTTACTATCTCACAATTGCAGGTTATCTTTTCATTCATATTTTCTTATTTAAGTAAATTGCCATCTTAGTTCCACTGACTGCTCTTTCAGACATTAAACTGGTATTTGATATCATCTTACTGATTTCCAGCTCATGTTTAAGCTTTTAATGTTTCATCTATCACTCATGCAAATTCATAGCATGTTATTGTCTTTATAAGAAAGACATGTCATTTTCCAATCCTCTAGTGCTTTGTTGCTCCACAGGTGGCCTGTTATTGGTATCGACAACTGACTTCCATCACAGACTGTCAGGCTGACTTAGTGGTATATCTGCGGACAAACCCACAGTCATGCTATGACCGTGTGATGGGAAGAGGCCGCCCTGAAGAGGTTGGCCTACCTCTACAGCTCTTGCAAGACCTCCATGAGCGACATGAGGAGTGGTTGCTGGAAGAAAGGTTTCCAACATATGGTCCTGTAACAGTGCTAAATGCCAATGCTGACTTGCCTGCCATGCTAAAGGAGTACTATACACTTGAGGCCTTCTTGGCTGGGACAGCAGACAAAAGCTGATGGAAAGGCATGGTTTGAACATCCCTAGATTTAGCTGCTGCACTGACTTATTACTTTATCAAAGTTCAGTGTTGTCTTGATTTGACAATGTAAAATCTAGTCAAATTTGGTGGAAAACTTTCCACTATTGCTAAGTCATCAGTATAATTAACCTTTCTTATGTAAATTCAAATAATTCCACAGACAGGCACTTCCTAGATGTAAGACCTTAAGAGTAAGGTTGAGATGTAAAGAACACTTTTAATCTAATAGAATTTTGCATGGTGGTATGAGGCAAGCAATTGAAAGAACCACCACAATTCCCTTCTTCCTTCTCTCTCTCTCTCTCTCTCTCTCTCTCTCTCTCTCTCTCTCTCTCTCTCTCTCTCTCTCTCTCTCTCTCTCTCTCTACACACCTTAATGAGAAGAATGAAAGGCCTAATAGCTCATGGTTGAGTGTAAGTATTGGATGCAAAGTGTAATATATAATTAAGGAAATAAACTTTTTGATTCAAAGCATTTTTTCATTCATCATTCAGTCAAACAGTACATTTTGTCAATGGAGAGATGGGGTCATCACTTTTTGGGTGTGATGTAGAAAAATTTAGTTATAGCAGATGTTCTCAATTTATTTCTTTAGGAAAGACTTTCATTTTAAGTATGGAAGTGGAAGGCATTACTTTTGTCATGTAAAACATTATATTCAAACTATGTTTTGTAAGGAACAGCATATTAAAGGGAATTTCATTACCATTCTCTAAAACGGTTGCGAAGTTGAACTCTGATTTCATAATTCTCAAATTTGCATGCTACCAAGAAAATGCTATTCATCACAATTTAAGAAGCTAATATTCATGTTTTTTTTTTTTAGCTGTTTTGTGAGGAATCATAAATTTCTGCTTTTGCCATTATTACAGTTTTGTGTTAATGATCATTTCTCTTTTCATCACAGTGGTAAGCAAGAGCAGATCTGGAGCAATTGGGAGATAATAAAGGATCTGTAAGTGTGCAGTGGTGTTGGCAGGATTGCTGTGAACATGGCCACTAGGACTGTACATCAATTGTCCTCCTCAGATGAAGATTCAGAGGACAGGTGAAATACTAAGGAACAGGAGGCTGTGTATCACCAGCCTCTTCTTTTAAATACATTTAATGCAGACTGCAAATACGTGTAATGATCCAAACTTGAAGAGTAATAGAATAAAGAAGAAAATAACCTCTGTAGATTATGTATTATACACTTGTACTCACTCATATGCACTGCCTAGCTGATAATGATCATCATTCTCTCTCTCTCTACAGCTTGCTTTCATAAACAATATTATAAGCTTGTTCTTATAGACAGCATTTTATTTTATTACCTTTCTATTACTGTGCATTTCAATACTGCTTTCTAGCTTCCCTGACCTTGGAGTGCGAGTCAAGTCTCTAAAGAGGAGGGAATCTGAGGAGAGAATAGAACCAGAGCCAGTGGACCTGACCCTCAGCAGTGACACAGAGGATGTGGTCAAGATGCTTGATGAACAGCCAGAGGAGCATCTTTCTCCTCCCATGTGCAAAGGTCAGCCTTGTGTTGCAGTGAATTTATCCTGAAGATGATTTAAGTGCACAAAGTTGGCTGTGAAAAAAAATGTAAAATGATCTATGTAGATCTTAGTGTGGTTTCTGCATCTGCCTAGCCATGTATTTTTTTGATAATGTATTACCTTTGTGGTAAGGTTGACATGCTATGATTAAATTGATAAGAAAAGAAAAAAAAGTGGTGTTTACTGAAAAGAATGTTTGATTTGATGATAAGAATGATGATGATCCATTTGCAGCTCCACGTCTCATTGAGAGGCCGCTTGCAGCTTCATGTCTCATTGAGGAGGAGCCACCTGCATTTTCATGTCTCAGTGATGAGGAGCCACCTGCTGCATCATGTCTCATTGAGGAGGAACCATTTGCAGCATCATCGCTCTGTGACGAGGAGCCACTTGTAGCCTTATGTTCCAGTGACGAGGAACCACAGTTCCATAAGGTCTATCTCCCACAATCCTCAGGAGGACAGCAGGTGGGGCAAACTGTCCATCAAAATGGTATCCAAATAGTAAACAATGTGAGAATACAGAATAACTGAAAGTTAACCACTCATTGCATTGAACAAATATTTGATTCACCAGTGCCCACAATGCATTAGTGAAGCAGTCTAATAAAATCTTGCAGCCTCAAGGAAAGGAACTGTACACATTTTTCTAGGCTGTCAAGAAATCCAGGAAAACAACATCAAAAGAGGAGCGAGAAGCAGCAAGACATCGGCGTGAGGAAGCAAAACAACTGCGTGCAGCAGAGAAGCAAAAACGTGCCCTTGAAAAGGAAGCAGCCAAGGCAAGGCGAGAGAGGGAGAAATGTTTGAGTCGTGCCCAGAAGCCTGGTGAGTGTCTCAAGGTGAGTAGTAGACTGAAGTGTGGTCTAACTCAATAAAGAGCTCTGGGCAGGCAATGCACTTTGATTTGTGTGGCAAGAGTAAAAGTGTAAAATGTTAACAGCTCGGCAAGAAAACAAGCATAATCCATTGATAAACACTTGTTGCCTGACATACTCAGATGCTGGTGGTGGAGCTGGAGCGGAGGCTAGTAGAGGCCAGGGAAGGCGGCCTTGTGCTCAGCCAGCTTCAGGAGGCAGGGGTGTCCTGCAGAGTGGTGGATGGCCCAGTGGCAGCCTCAGTGACCTTCTTTAGAGCTGATCCACTTTCTGGCAAGGTAAGAAAGATGTGTTTTGAGTTTGTATTGTAAGGTGAGGAGATTAGTTCTGTGTCCGTTAGGCTTGGTTTTTTAAGCAAACTCAGAAGAAAAAAGTTGGGAGAGACTCAGAATAGCTAAGTTAAATCATATTACCAAGGAACCTCACTGCATTCACTTTTTAATACAGAGTGGCATTATGTGCCAAATTGAGGTAATTATGGCCCAAGTCAGTATAGTAATATGATGCCTGTGTTCAGGCTTTACAGTGAAATGAGAATGTAGCCAAGTGTTACTGTGTGATAAACCAGACACTATATGCACCTGCTGCTGTCTGTGTGAAGCCATGACATGCTGCATAGACATGTATTTTAATAGTAGAAATGACTGACTGTTTTGTCAGAGTGCTTTGTACTTGGACTCTATTTTCAAACTTTTAACTACTTTTCACCAAACATTGCCATTTATGTACCACTATTCATTCTTCTTCAGGAGAGCCAAGCAGATGAAGCAGCAGTGGTGGTGATGAGAATTGAGGACTTTGTCTCTGCTGTGGGCCAACAGATGCAAGGTTGGGGTGGAGAGGCAGGTCTCTGTGACTTGTGTTGCCAGTGGCAGGCAACCCTTGGTACACCACACCTGTCACTGGTGGTCTGTGGAGTGGAAGAATATTTCAAGTAAGTGTTCAGGAATACCAATGTGAATGCCTACAATTTTTTGTATGGATCTCTTAGTTGATGTTTGTTTCTTAGATTTCTTTAAAGGATAGGGCTTGGCAGAAATCTTCATTTGCAACTCTCTCTCTCTCTCTCTCTCTCTCTCTCTCTCTCTGTTTGTTTGTTTGTTTGTTTGTTTGTCTGTCTGTCTGTCTGTCTGTCTGTCTGTCTGTCTGTCTGTCTGTCTGTCTGTCTGTCTGTCTGTCTGTCTGTCTGTCTGTCTCTCTCTCTCTCTCTCTCTCTCTCTCTCTCTCTCTCTCTCTCTCTCTCTCTCTCTCTCTCTCTCTCTCTCTCTCTCTCTCTCTCTCTCTCTCTCTCCCCAACTAGTAATATATTTTCTTTTTAAATAAAGTAAACGACCTGATAGATGCATAATGTATTGCCAGATATCAAGTTCTATCTTTATTAAAAGTAAACAAATGTCTCCAGAAAGCAGAAAAATACTAAACAACAGCAGGTGCGGTCAGCAGTGTTAGGAGCGAAGAAGAGTCCTGGTTCGTCTTTCCAGAACATCAGCAGGTAAGGGACACTGAATATTGAATGCAAGGCCTGCATGAGTGAGTGTTAGTTCCTGGATGCTGGCAAGTGTAGGAGGCTGTTGTGATGTGAAGAACTCTGTGTTGTGCAGTGAATCATACTAAGAATGGAGAGTTGAGGGAAGGCACTATTTTTGTTGTGTCCTCACAGATGTCAACACCTGCCAACTATTCATGTTCAGAAATAATGTTCACTGTGAAGGGAAAGCTGCTAATTACATTTGTCACATCTGCTCCAAGACACAAGTTTCATAATTGCCTCATGTATTTTCTTTTGTTGATCTCTGATTTTCATGAGATCTATCTTTGAGGGTAATGCTGTTTCTTTTTTTTTATTATTTGTTATTATTATTATTATTATTTACTTTTTTGTTAAATTTTTAAAGAAGTTATGTGAAATTGCTGTCACTGATTTTTGTACGATATTTCAGGAGTGTAAATTATATATCTTGCACCATAAATTTGGTAGAAAGTGAAACTGCCCACTGCATTCTTTGGCAAACAAATGAGTAAAGAGGGATAATGAAATGTGTGGTGAATCAAGGGTCTTTATATATGAACAGAAGAAAGTAAGTCAAGGTGATACAAACCTGAACTCCTAAAGGTAATGGAAATGGCAAGAACAGTGTACATAGTTGCAGGTGAAAAGAGACTGAAGGCAGCTGCTGTCTGGTATAACCATGTATGTGGGGAAGTGAAGAGAGCAATACAATGACTTTAAAGTTTGGTAATGGATTTGTGTTGACTGTGTGTGTGTGTGTGTGTGTGTGTGTGTGTGTGTGTGTGTGTGTGTGTGTGTGTGTCTATTTTTCTTCTTGTCACAGGAAAACAGTTATAATTTCTTGTACTGTTCAATTTCCACATATATTATCCACTGTGGTAGTAAATTCACAAATATGCCTTGTATGTCAGGTATGTTTTCACTTTCCATCCTCCTTTCCTTAGGGTGGATATGGAGACAGCCTTGGTGATGGCTCAGATGGAGTGCAGAGTTAACCACCGATTGGTGTCTGATGGGGGGAAGGTGGCCCTGTATGTGGTGCAGATGGCCAAGGCTGTGGCTGAGGCACCTTACAAGTAAGTCGTTGTTTTACTCCTTCGTAAATGTATCCATAAATGGAAATGATATATATAAAAAGTCTATAATGCAGTGAGAAAGGTCAAGGAGACATTATGATAAGTTAAGCAAAAAGAGGGATAAATTATACCGGAAAATTAAGTTTTGTAAGCAGGTGAGCAGACACTTGGTGACATGGACCTGCTTACCAGAGGAGTGTGTGTGCTAGGAATATTCATGCACTTGGGAAATGTATGTTGACCAATGGACAAAATGGGACACTACAGGCTTGACTCATGTCCTATAAAAACAAAGGTTAAATGTAAATTAAACACACACACACACACACACACACACACACACACACAAGAAAAAAAAAAGTGATCATTATTTTCACCAGCTCTGAGAAGACAAACAACAACACCCAATACTTTTCCTGGTAATTGTGATGAAGCAAGGATCTCCTTTGACCTTGTCCTTGTGGTGGAGTCAAATGAGTGTTCTGAAGGCTTCTATTTTGGTCATGGTAACAAGGGAAACTGGAAGGGACATTGTAAACATACGACCGGAGAAACTCCACAAATTGTGTAATGTATTAACTGCTTTCCCTTGCCCTTCCACGCGCTAATCATGCTGGCAGGACTTCAACATCAAGGAAATCACAAGCCATAACCTTGATCTGTTTCCAGTAGTTACTTATGAGATAGGGTACGTGGTGGCTCAATGGCTGGCTGGTGTCACTGTGTATATGCAACTTTTAACAAAGGGCCTTTCCGTGGAGCGTTCATTAGACTTAATTCTGGATCACCGCTCCTCCCCCAGGCGCGAGAAGAGCGAGGCGCTATTTTCCTGGTATGCAGAGGGCAGCAGCACCAACAGCGTGAGGGTGGACAAGAACGGCGTGGGTTTGTACAAGTTGTGGCTGCAACAACTGCGGCAATTCACCAACGTCGGGGTGGAGATGGCGCAGGCTGTGGCCAGCCGCTACCCTTCTCCCCAGGCCCTGGTGCAGGTGAGAGAGAGAGAGAGAGAGAGAGAGAGAGAGAGAATCAAGTGCATCATGATTTTCGTCATGGTTTTTGTGAAGAAACATTGTCGTTCCAACTCAAATAGTCAAACGTTAGCCTCCGTAACCTTCAATTTCACCTTTCCTGTCCTGGCGTGGTTGGGCCGCCGCGCCGCTACCATCACCTAGAAGTGAACGTAACGCGCCGCACAGTTCCCTCTGAGGCAATCTGGCCGTAAAGCATTGACGTTTTCAGTTATTCAGGAGAAAGTTTGCCATGGTGTCATACAAATTTTGCTTCTTTCATAATGGTTGTCAACACTGACTAGAGGAAAGAAAGAAAGAAAAAAAAATATACGTTATGTTATCTCTTCGTCGTCTGAGCATCTACATTACTCAAACATTATCTTCATGCCAACACCAATATACAGCAGTCACTAAAATCAGGCACCATAGTGAAATTCTAATCCTGACCTGCGTACATGAACCTACGTATTACTGATTGCGTTATCCAGTTCCTCATAACATCAGTTGGACAATGTATTCCAAGCAGACCCGGCCAGGCGAACAGGCAGCCGGCGCCGGGTGTTGCGTCATGGCTGGCCGGGAGGAGGAAGGGAGGAACGGGAATGAGGAAAGGGACGAAGGGTAGGGAGAAAGAAGGTAAGGGGGAAAGCAAAGACTCGCTCAGCATTCAGTGGGTGTTGCCCGGCCGATGCGCTTCTTGCTTCTCTTAGAACTGTGTGTGTGTGTGTGTGTGTGTGTTTACTTTTCTTCTGTTCACGGAGATATTTGAAAGATGATGATGTTATTGTTAGGGGTGTGTGTGTGTGTGTGTGTGTGTGTGTGTGTGTGTGTGTTATGTAAGAGAGAGAGAGAGAGATATGAAATGAGTAAGTTACGTGTTCGATCCAAACATGACCTACCATACGTGTGTGTGTGTGTGTGTGTGTGTGTGTGTTCCGTACTGTGATGGTTCGCGCACGTTGTCTTGATGCACATTTATGTACATAGTGTACGTGAACGTCGTGACCTTTGCGAGAGTAAGTGTAATTCAACACGGTCTTGCGGATCACGTGCTGGAGTCGTGGCGGTGGACTGGAGAAAGCTTAGAACTCATTATGACCAATGTATGGGTTAGGCTGAGAGCTTTCACACACCACACAGGCCATCCTCTTGCTTAAGGACGTCCATTAACTGCTTGCTCATCCGTGAAAACCTTTCCCAACTAGACCGGGACGAACTCAGCCTCCCAGTGTGTGTGTGTGTGTGTGTGTGTGTGTGTTTGGTGTTTTTGTGTTTGTTTGTTTTTTGTGCCTGCGCGCGCGCGAGTGTGTACCGTGTCATTTTTTATTTATTTATTTTTTTCTAGGCGTACCGTCAGTGTGGTAGCCAGCGCGAGGCGGAGCTCCTGCTGGCTGACTTGCGGGTGCGACGTGGGGTAGGGCCGCTCGTCTCCGAGAAAAGAGTTGGCCCCGAGTTCTCCAGGAAGGTACACCTGTTCTTCACCTCCAGAGACCCTGATGCACACCTCGCCAACACCTGATACACCTCTCCCCACAAACACCTGACTCTCGTCCCCCGTACACCTGTCCTTCATCCACACACCTGACAATCGCCTCTTCCGCAACACCTCAACTCCCAGTGACTATTCTCTTGCCCTCTTTACTCTTATCTGACACCCTTCACGGCCTCTTCCTGTTAAAAAGTGAAAATTGTTTTATTTATATAAGCATGTTCTCTGTCTCCCGTCTGAGCTCAACATTCCGTAATAATTTAATATTGTAATGTACGCATGACTGTGTTGATAAACGCATACTAATGTTATCAACTTGCCATCGGTAACGAACGATAAGTTACTTTTATATTTGATATTTAACGGTCAATACTTTTATATTAAATAAAGGCTGTGACTTTTATTTCCTGTTTTGTTCCTTTGTTCCATGATATGTTTGCGAGAGTATTTTTATTTTGACTATCGAATGCATGAGAAACATTCAGGATACATGAATACTAAATTTATCAAAAAAGCATCACACACACACACACACACACACACACACACACACACACACACACACACACAGCCTCCCCCAGACACCGCGGTGGACACATAAAACCGCAAGTGTTGCACCGCCGTGTACAGTACACACTCGTGCTCGCCTGCGAAGGTCTTGAATTGCATTGTTGTGGTCAGCAAGGAAGGGGGAGTCACAAACCGTCCCGCCGCACCCTCCCGTCTCTCGCTAAACAGTTTCGTGAAAACAATTTGGTCCACCACGCGCTGCTGGTGGTCTGCGCTCTGTGGTCAGTTGAGCATGGAGAGAGGGATGGACGTGATGCAAAACTTGAGGAAAGGAACTGATATGGAGCATCAACGGATTTGATCTCCCTCACATGCATAAGATGCGAAGCAGCGCAACCTCATCCCTGCTGTGACCCGCGGCGTCCCCGACCTTCTGCCGTATATGGACGAGTAATGGGTCAGCATGTCTCGCTTCCTGAGCTTCCGCTTTCTTTCCCGCTGAGAGAGACGAGCGTGGCGGCGGTGGTGGCAGCGGCAGCGGCCCAACGGAGGGGAACCCCGTGGAGTGTGCCGGCGCGTGCCACCGGTGGAGGCCTGGCTTTGAGGGTGAAAGGATGAAGGAGTGTTCAATGTGAGAGTGAAAGTGAGAACTTAATGGTGGCCAAGTGGAGCAGCAGATGGAGGGCATCCTTGCCTCCTTGGCGGTCATGAGGCGATGTACTGACGTAATGCACGGACGTCATCACACGTCTGCCGCCACCTCGCTGACCAGGCGTTTCACGCATCGCCATCACCACCACTAGCGACAACAGCGACGCCAGCAGTGACAGCAGCAGCGGCAGCAGGGCCAATGACCACCTCCATCTAGCCGCCGCCGAGGACACCCCAAAAGCGGCGCCGCGGTGCGAAAACCACATTCCACTCACGGGCGGCGGCGATCAGAGGCTTTCCTTTCACCCAGGACGGCGGTGCGGCGGCGGTGGCGGCAATGATAACATACGACCTCAAATTCTGTCAGTTTGTGTCTGTTTATTTACCTGTACACATACACACACACACACACACACACACACACACACACACACACACACAGGCGATATTGTGTGTGTATATAATGAGCGATGTCATTACGTATCTGGCCGGCGTTTCCTAAGTCTTCATTTCATCACATGTGTCAACAGTGAAGGAAGAACAGTGGCGGTGGCAGATGGGAGGAAGGGTGTGGTGAAGGCGGACTAAGAGGTGGTGCCGCCACTATGGGAGTGGAGGAGGTGGAGGAACACAGCTCGTGGCCATTGGCCTACAACTCACCGCGCCAGTGACGGCGGCGACGGCTGGTGCAAGGCGCGGCAACACTTGGGTGTTGTTGTCAGCAAGGATGGCGCCCGTCGCCCCAACATGACTTTTCGTCAGCACGCAAGTTCCTGTCAGACGTGTCAAGTCGCTGTCATGATCATAATGACCTCCACATACAGACAAACAAGCAACAGCGCAGCACACCCGCGGAGCGTCCAGGTTATGTAAATGAAGTGCCACAAACATCCTTATCAAGAGCCAGACGGCCACAACCAGAACTACCTCATACAACTTTATCGTATTACTGCCTCTCTACCCGCTGTATATTCATAGGCTCCCATTCTCCTTTGTCATTAAGCCTACGCTGAAGTAATAAAAACAGGGCGTCGCGGGGAAGCCCTGGCGCTGCTCGGCTTGTGTTAGGTGCCAGCTGGGGTGATTAACTGGTTGTTTCTAATGGCACCGGACATCGGGGTCATATGCAGCCAAGTCTGTGAGCTATACGCATGACGGAGCGCTGGTGGTGGTGGTGGTGGTGTCGGTGGAGGAGCAGGCGGAGGGCGCTGATGAACAAAAGGCAGCAATGATGGTGGTGGTGGATGAGATAAAACGGTGGATTAAATGTTGTAAATCACACTCGTTCTTGCTGTATTTATGGTGGTGGCGGTGGTCATGGTGGAGGAGGAGGTGGCTGTGGTGGTAGTGGAGGAGGAGGTCGCTGTGGTGGTGGTGGTGGAGGAGGAGGGGAGCCTGAGGTAACCACACACCCGTCAGGTCACTTTCTCTTGCTAGGCGTCCCTGACCGGCGGGTGTTTGGGGGGCGGGAGGGGGACGGGGGACAGGGGAAGGAAGCAGCAAGAGGAGGAGGAGGAGGGAAAGAGGGTTTGGGTGAGCACTAAAAAGCACCTAGTGTGGCTCCCCTCCTCGGTCCTGGCCACTACACACCCCTGCGGAGGGTAAGTGCGTCGTGGTTTTGTCTGAAGCGCCTTTGGTTGCCGCCCTTTCCCGCCCTCCAGCCACCTTCAGCCGATCAGCAGCCAGACGTCAGCAAGCCTCCAGCCAGCCATGCAGACAACCGGTCAACCAGACGCCAAAGATCCAGTCATTCAGGCACATAACGGTTTAATCAGTTGGTCAATCGGCTAACAGATCATTCAGTCATGCAGGCAAGCGGCCACTCAGCCAGTCAAACAAGCCTTCAGCCATCTGCTAAGTCATCCAGTCAGCTACAATCATGAGCTGGTACCATAATCGTCAGTTGCCATTACAATTAATTTAGTCAGCCAGTCGGTAAGCACAACATCTAGACATCCAGTCGGCCGGTCGGTCAGTTAGTCAGGGAACAGATTATTCTTTCGTGTACTTCTTGAAGATGTAATGTAGTGGCCGGATAAGTGAACAAACGACAGCCCAAGAGTTATCTGATTCAACTAAACTGAACTAATTGCATGCTGCCTCCCTGCAAAGCCCATGCAGGCAAGGCTGCCGCTCCATCCCTCAGCTTCCTCACTGAGCCTCGACCTACACAACTCATCACAGCAACAAACAACCTCCTCAAAAAAAAAAATAAATAAATAAATAAAAAAAAAAAAAAAAAATAAATAAATAAAAAATAAATAAAAAAAATAAATAAATAAACATATAAATGATATCAATAAACAAATGATAAATAAATTAAATAAATAAAAAAATAAATAATATGAATAAACAAATCGACATATATCACAGCGACAAACAACCTCTCGAAAATGAATAAATAAATACTGTATATAAATAAATGAAGTTAAGATAATAGAATAAAAGAAAAATTCATCTTGCTCTTCTATGTCGGCAAATTTTTCCTCTTGTTCCAAAGTTACTGCAAGGCAGTTTTCAAGACACGTATCCTTAATTTCTGGCTGATCCATTTGACTCTTAAAGGACTGGCACCGTGGCGGGCCTTATTTTTCCTCTATTTTTTATCGTTTTGACCAGTGGCACTCTCACGAATAAAAGTTAACTCAAACACTCTGATTATTACCCAGAGATCTGTTGGTGTTTTGAAATGTTCTTATATTCACGTGTACATTTCTGAGTCACTGGTTGGGTAGACAGTAAACAGTATAGACAGTTAGTAGTAGATCAGTCCAGCACATATACCGTCCACACGTCCACTCGCCTCTACACAACAGCCTTGCCTAACAGTTGATGCAGCCTTACGTACTCTGTCCTCCCCACAAGACTCCAGAACCGTTCCAACAAGCAATTAATTAAGTTCATCTGGTAGCTATTCGGTGACTAACCCCTTCAGTACTGGAAAGCATTTTTATCTTGAGTTTTATGTGTGATTATACGATTTTATTTACTTTAGGAAGGGTCTATGGAGGTCAGAAGATTAACCACTTCTGTGCCATGACGCATTTCCATATTCATTCTGCTTACTATTTGGTGTTTTTATACAGCTTCAGAAACTCATGTGGGGGATTAAAATAGTGAAGACTGTGGCCATTATTCTTCTGACCTCCATAAACCCTTCGTAATGTCAATAAAATGGTCTAATCGTTCACAAATCCTAAGATAAAATTGTGTCCCAGTACTGAGGGTGTTAATGGCCGGAATCTTCACTGTTTTAATCCCCACGTAAGTTTCTGAAAGTGTATAAAATCACGAAATAGTAAGCAGAATATATAAGAAAACGTGTCCTGGTACTGAAGGGGTTAAAGAAAAGATAGTTATATATATTAGTTAGATAAATAAAATGAATTACACACACGGAAGGAAAAGTTTCATTAGTCAAGCAATTAGAAAATGTAGAAACAACACCACAAATAAGCAGTCAAGTGTATCAGTCAGTCAGTCCATCAGTGTCACTCAGTAAGGTCAGTTACTAGGACACTATAGTGAAACAGTCATGTCACAAAGTAGAGAAAAAAACAAAAAACAATAAGCACAAGATATGCCGGCCTATAGCTCACTCCTCACTCAGACACTTCACCAATCACTCACCCCTTCAGTCATCACCCAATCACTCCATCAGCCATTCAGTCATCCAGCTCACTCATCACTCAGTCACTTCGCCAATCAGTCAGCGATTTAGTTATCAATCAGTTACTTCACCAATCAGTCAGCGATTCAGTCATCAATCAGTTACTTCACCAATCAGT
>NC_059300.1:11353034-11365534 GCF_017591435.1 Portunus trituberculatus | reverse complement strand
GAACTCAAACCAGTTTGCTCTAACATTCCAGATAAATTTAATGAACACTTTCTACAAGCAGGAGGGCAAATAACAGAAACTACTGGTAGTGAATTTTTAGATAATTTACAATGTTCTCCAAATTTTTCGATGTTTTTATATCCAGCCACAAATTTAGAAATTGAAAAATGTATTAAGGCATTTAAAACATCCTCCTGTGGATATGATGAAATTTCCCCACTTGTTATGAAACGGACAGTAAGTGACATAATCATTCCATTGACCCACATAGTGAATCAAACATTAAGAACAGGAGTCTTCCCTGAGGCACTGAAAAAAGCCAAAGTTATACCTTTGCTCAAATCAGGTAATAGATCAGATATGAAAAATTACAGACCAATCTCTATACTTCCCGCCTTCAGTAAAGTCTTTGAAAAAGTTATTAATGCACGCCTTATTAAATATCTTGAAGATAATAATCTACTCACAGACTATCAACATGGGTTTAGGGCACGCCGTTCCACAGAAACTGCTATTTTTCAGTTCACCTCTAATGTGTATCACTTCCTAGAGGAAAAGCAATATTTAATAGGAGTATTTTGGACTTATCCAAAGCTTTCGATACTTTGAATCACAAAATTCTGCTAAACAAACTGAACCACTATGGCGTTAGAGGTATCCCTCTAAAACTAATTGAAAATTACTTGAGCAATAGGTTACAATCTGTATATTGCAATTTCACACATTCTTCCTTCAGGGCAATTAACAAGGGTGTACCGCAAGGTTCTATATTAGGACCAACTCTTTTCCTCATTTATATAAATGATATTGTCAATGTTAGTTCTAAATTCAAATACACTATATATGCTGATGATACAAATTTACTGTTAAACAACTCAAATATTAACAATCTTCACACAGATTTGGCTACAGAATTAAGAAAAATTTATCATTGGACTAAAATAAATAGTTTGAGCTTAAATATTGCAAAACAAATTACATACTGTTCCAAAATCGCTCTGTACATCATGAGTTTCCCCCTGTTACTATTGCAGGAAACATATTGAACAGAGTAGAATTCACAAAATTTTGGGTGTCTATATAGATGAAAATATTAATTGGAATAAACAGATTTCTTTTGTTACAAATAAATTATCAAGGATGTGTGGTATTTTGTTTAGAGTTCGTAATAGTCTCACAATTGAATCACTCACTAGTATTTATTACACCCTCTGTTACCCCCACCTCACCTATTGCGTAGCAATCTGGGCGTGTACTTGGCAGTCTTTCATTAAGAAAATAACTATTGCTCAAAATAAAATATTTAGATGTGTTTTTCATTTGAATAGGTTTGAATCAACACGCAACATATATAATGAACACAATTTTCTTACTTTTTCAAATATTCATAAACATTTCCTATTGTTAAGTATTTATAAGTACTTTACACAATATTCCGGAGCTCAACCTTTCAAATTGGTACAGACATCATACAATATTCGGGGTAATAATGTCAATCTCATGTGCCCGCAATTCAGAACGACTCTTTTTAAACATAGTGTATTATGCTCCGGTCCACAAATATGGAATTCATTACCTTTTCAAATAAAAACACTTCTTTATAATGATAACTTGTCCACTTTTAAAAAATCTTTGAAGACATACTTATATAACTGCCAAAATACATGATATTCTAAATTTAACATTTAAATGCAAAACAAACATTTCTATCTAAGATTTTCCCTTCCTCTTTGCCTTTACCATGTATAACAAACAGATTTTTATAGATGTATCTTCTAATGTGATATTGTAGTATGCGGTGTTAATTTCCTTTCGTGATCGTTTTTGAATTTGCAGTATGTTTATTGTGATTTGCTTAGCTTTGTTCTTGTCATTATTAGATATGGTTGTTATTATTACTATTCTAGTTACCTAAATGATTCTTTAGGCAATTTACCTAAAATATTGCCAATTGGTGTTGGTGTAAACAATAATCATAGTTATGTACATAAATGTGACTGTCGGGAAGCTTCGGCTTGACAGTCTCTGCCATTTTTCTTTTCGTTTGTAAACATGTCTTTCTCAAATGTATTTATGCTAATGGGCAATAAACCTTTACTTACTTACTTACTTACTATGTTTTTATTTCTCAGTGGTGCTTTGAGTAACTTCCCCCTCCTTCTTTCCTGCCTGTCTGCCTGCTTGCCTGCCTACCTGCCTGGCGATCCTACACCCTCATCGCCTTGATCCTTCCCTCCCTGACCGCCTTTCCCCACGCCACTTGGAATCCACACCACACACAAGCACATACACACGCACGCACTCATGGACACAGCCTCCGCAAAACAACATAAGGTCTTCCACGTCTCACTCATCCACTCATCACTTGTCCAACACTGACAGCCACACAACCACATATAATTAACCTTTACTCTCATTTTTTCCCGCTCTCACTCTCTCCTTTTTTTTTTTTAGGTTAATGCAGTTTTTGAATTACAGTTGAGCGGAGGTTGTGGTTTGAGCGCAGCGCCTTGAGGTGGCTCGTTTTGGTCACTTAGCGAGAGTGTGTGAGGTTTATTGACAAGAAGGATATACAAAAGTGAAATGGAAGATACGGTTGTGAGAGGGAAACAACTTATAGAGACGTAGGTTAAAAGGGGGATCTAATACAAGTCTTTAAGTGGTATAGGGGTTATGACAAAGGGGAGATAAGAAAAATTCTTAGGGTTATTACCAAAGGATAGAACAATAAGTAACGGGTTTAAGCTTGAAAGATTTAGGTTTAAGAAAGAGGTAGAAAGGCAGTGGTTCTCAAATAATGTGTTTGATTAATGGAACAGACTCAGTAATCAGGTTGTTAATGTTAAGTCAATTGGGAGCTTTAAAAGATTACACGGATATATGGTTGGGGGATGATAGTGGAAATAAGTAGACATGTCTCAGATAAGGACAGCCACTGGTGGTTTCTTGCAGCTTCCCTTATTTTCTTACGTTCTTATGAGTGGTAGATATAGAAATCCACCTTGTAAATTCCAAATTTTAATTAAAAGCCTCACATAGCAAGAGCAGTGATGGCCGAGTGGTTAAGGCGTCTGACTAGAAATCAGATGGGATCTTCCCGCGTAGGTTCGAATCCTACTCACTGCGAGCACCATGGTTACAATTATTTTTGTTGTAATGGTGGTGCAGCAGTGAAGCCCTCGCAATACACTCCAGAGTTCGAATTCGAATCCAAGTTCGAATAATTCACTTACTGACGTAAATCATATAACAAAATCTTTAATGAATAATTATTGTACGTATATATTATATTACAGAGAGAGAGAGAGAGAGAGAGAGAGAGAGAGAGAGAGAGAGAGAGGAGGTATTGGCATTGATTGATTGACTGATTGGAAGTGGGCGCAACAGCATGGAAAGGTCGAAGGTTAAGAGGAATGGAATGTAACAAGGAGTGGAGAGATGCGAGTAACAAATGGAGGTTTCCGTCGCTGTGTTGGCCACCTCCTCTTGAGTAAGTGTGTTTCGAGGGACGGGCGTGAGAGCAGAATGATTTTAACACAGAGAATGAAGTAATCTCGTAATCTGAGCCAGCATCACCAGCCTCACTCTCTTATTTCGATCCGTATCTGACTCATTCACACGCTCTCTCTCTCTCTCTCTCTCTCTCTCTCTCTCTCTCTCTCTCTCTCTCTCTCTCTCAAGATTTAATTTACTTGAATATATAAACTGTTATTTCTTTCTTTTTTACTTTGTTTTTGTTTGCTCCATTAAGTAACACGTAAGTACAAACTAGCAGTATAAACATGATGCGTCACTCTGCTCTGTCTCTTTATGGTGTGTGGAAATACCGCCGCTGCCACACAAGCACATCCCACCTACCTACCTACATTCTTCGACATTACTCATCTTACTACTTATCTCCGTGTGGTGGTGTCTGCGTAACGGACTTTTTTTATTGCAAGATTACTATGCTTGTGAATTTTCTCCTGCCAAAAGAAGAAATGTTAAAAAAGAAAGCCATGTGTAATCTCAATCTCTTCCTCGACACTTATATTTCATTAAAGTCTTCACCTCCACCTGTCGTTTTTCCTTTCCTTTCCTTTTTCCTTTCAAATTACCACGAAGGTCAAAAGGAAAGGGTGATAATCTCTCCAAAAACAGAGTGAGATTGACACGTTGGTTAAGTGGAAATAGCTTATTATTCCGCTAATCCCTCTATAAAAAGAGCTCAAATAAACACTGTGGTTGAATAGAAAAGGTTATCATTTCGCTAACCACCTCCAACGAAGAGCTATCATCAAAATAATCACGTAAAGGATCAGAGAGCGGCCGTGATGAGGCAGAATCGCGTGTGTTGCGTTGGCTTGTCTTCTCTCTCCGGCCAGCTGTCAGTGGCGAGCGTCCCTGCAGCGTTGCGTGGGTAGGTTATCCATCTGACGAGCGTGTTCACAGTACAGCTTCAAGGCGACGCTAGCCATGTATCTTGTGCTATGTTTTCTCTTTTCCAAGGATTTCCATTACTTCTACTAGTGAGAACATAATTTATAAGGGGAAAAAATAATGTTAAAAGTAATGGCATATTTCCTCCCTTTCAAAAAAGAGTTTCACTTCCTTTTTATTGCCTAACGGCTAATGGACACGAACAAAAAATGGCGAAACATTTTCTCTTTTTCAAGGGCTTGCAGTCTTTCCTCTCATCATCATCATCAGCCTCCATGATTTCACCGCAGGATAAAGGCCTCTCCTCATGGCCGGGAAGGTGGAGGGGAGAGGGGAAGTGGGGACGGAGACTGATTAAAGCCTGTAGTAATCTTAAACATTATAGCCTTGCAGGAGGACTACTTCAAGGACCATAGTGATCATTCCTGAGGCTCTCATCGTGTTTCCTCCCAAAGATGATGCAGAATTATTGTTGAATTACCACAAGCATAATGAAGACACACGTAAAAATACCGGTAACTTGCACTACAGCCTATACAAAATAGTATATGTAGATCCCAAAGTGTTTCAGAATACCTCTGACAGATACCACACACGGCGTCTTGCCAGAGAGACAGCGAGACACATGAAGTTCTGATTCTGCTCGTTGGACCTATCTAGTTTGATCCAGACACCGATACAGCCTCCAAACGTCATCAAGCCACCTGTTCCTCTCATATGACCTGTCTGTTTTGATTAATTCACCAATACAGCCTCCAAACGTCACCAAACCACCTGTTCCTCTCATGTGATCTGTCTAGTTTCATTACAGCGTTCAGAAGTCATTTATTCAGCGGTTCCTTTCATGTAACCTGTCTAATTTGATTCATTCATCATCACAACTTTCAGACGTCATCAAACCATCTATTCCTCTCGTGTGACCTGCCTAGCTTGACTCATTCCCCACTACAGGCTCAAGACGGTCATCAATTCAGTTGTTAGTCAGTCACAGTAAAAACAAGTGAGATGTAATTATTGGGAGAGTAGTTAGGTTGTTTCCGATCCCTTGATAAAGAGAGATGTCACTCATAACTTGATTAAACCCCCTAATAATTACATCGATTTTGTGGCGTTTATCATTATTATTATTATCATAATTATTATTATTATTATTATTTTTATCATTACTATTTTCATTTCGTCTTCTTTAGTGATGTCGGCGGTTGTTGCACGTTGTCGCCAGTAACTTCTGTTTAACTCTAATGCAACCTTTCCTTCCAAGCTCAGCCGTCTCGTCTCCCAAACTGATCCTTTGTTCTTCTCCCTTGGTAATCAAAGACTTAAATCCTCTGGTCATTGGAATACACAAACCTCTCCACCACGACACGGCAAGGTGAAGGAGGAACCTCTTCTCTCTCTCTCTCTCTCTCTCTCTCTCTCTCTCTCTCTCTCTCTCTCTCTCTCTCTCTCTATGGAAATAAGTGTCAATATATTATTCTTTTTCTTTTGTTTTCCGCGAGTTTGAATGTTCACTAGTCACTGTATAATGTGTGTTGATTTTTCCCTCTCTTTTCGTTCAGTTCCTTACACGGGGATATGTTTCTTTTTTTCTCTTTTTTATCACCTTCATCCTCAGCGACCCTCAGGTATAATGCGTCACAATATAATATGCTAATGCCGTTCCATTCACTTCTCGAGGTTTTAAAGTAATCTTTTCCTCAATTCGTAAAAGTATAATGAGTTTTCCCTCTTGCAACATCTCTGATCTTTTTTTTTAGTTTTTGTCAATAAAGCGCACATTTATGAGAGAGAGAGAGAGAGAGAGAGAGAGAGAGAGAGAGAGAGAGAGAGAGAGAGAGAGAGAGAGAGAGAGAGAGACGAAGCAACTCAATATGGATTTCTCGCCTATCAAGAATGAACGAAAAAGAAAAGAAAATAAGATAAAAATATGCAACTGACAATTACTGAATAAAAAAGAAAAAAGAAGATAACGATGATTCATGCTCTGTTTTTCCACTGAACGGTATCCACAATAACACCAACAGTTTCTCCTGTAAAGATCTTCAGTGCATCCAATACATATAATGCAGGAGTTAACCAGTACTCTCAGTCACTCATACCTTTCTCTGGTAAACTCTGGAACTCCCTGCTTGCTTCTGTATTTCCAACTTATCATGACTTGACTTCATTTAATCAGTATTGTTGTTGTTCTCAGTCTGACTGAACCGAGGCGAGCTTCACTAATTTTGATCTTGATGCTAGAGACTGTTTTATTTTAAGAGAGAGGTTTCATGACACTTATCCCTTTCTTCTGGCTAACTCTCTCGTACTTAATGGGAACTGGCAACTAAGTGGGCCTTTTTTTTTTCGTTTTATGTTGCCCTTTAGATAGTTATCCCCTCTTACGTAAAAAAGAAATCTTCACAAATAGCAAAGAATCCTCGCACCGTACCTCACCGAAGGATATCACCCATTATTCTCTCCACGTGAACCATGAACACAAAACAGGGTAGCCTTCAAGCAGCCATGCACATCGTGGAGGCTGCGGGGCGTTAGTGCCTGCATGGGAAACGCCTGCCCAGCGTGTATAGGTGATAGTTGCATGGGTCACAATCAGTAAGGATAAGATCAGGGCTCCAATGTTGGCCATGGTGAACCGGATGTAGCGAGGAGTGCGGACTGGGAAGCTGCCTTGAACTGTGCATGGCAACGAGGCAGTGAGTGGGTATGGCGTGTGATGGTGGAGTGGTGGTGCTACTGAGTGCTGGGGACTGCTCGGAAGAAGATTCAGGGACAGGGACACACACACACACACACACACACACACACACACACACACACACACACCAAAGTAAGTGACGTGAATGAAAGCAGTACCGATAAAAAAAAAAGAGAAGTATATTAATCAGGTATCAAAAGACAGGATATTAACCCCATCAATAATGCGACACATTTTTACCTTGTGTGTACCATTAGACCATTTTATTGACATTAGGAAGGGTCTATGTTGGTCAGAAGATTAATTGCCACAGTCTTCACTATTCTAATCCCTCACATGAGTTTCTGAAACTGTATAAAATCACTAAATAGTAAGCAGAATGAATATGGAATCGCGTCATGATACTGAAGGGGTTAATGTGAAGTTAGTTAGTCTCAAAGAAAATATATATATGAATATGTAAATGGAAGTAAGCAAATTAATGAATATCCACACATGCACTCAACCAGGCACACACACACACACACACACACACACACGCCCGGTAGCTCAGTGGTTAGAGCTCTGGCTTCACAAGCCAGAGGACCGGGTTCGATTCCCCGGCCGGGTGGAAATATTTGGGTGTGTCTCCTTTCACGTGTAGCCCCTGTTCACCTAGCAGTGAGTAGGTACGGGATGTAAATCGAGGAGTTGTGACCTTGTTGTCTCTATGTGGTGTGTGCCTGGTCTCAGGCCTATCCGAAGATCGGAAATAATGAGCTCTGAGCTCGTTCCGTAGGATAATGTCTGGCTGTCTCGTCAGAGACTGCAGCAGATCAAACAGTGAAACACACACACACACACACACACACACACACAAATGCAACACCACGAGTCTCGGTAAACAATATTACTAATGAATGAACAAATATTTCCAACACCAACACCTTGGCAATACCAAACCCAAGGACAGAAGAGGGAAAGTCGAACAAATTTATCAGGAAGCAAGAATATATTGATCTGATAAATCTACAAGACATAAGTGGAACGAGTGGAAAGTGGAGAAATTTACCAGGAATATTAGGAATAAAATCATATTGGTCTAATAGAGATGGCCAAGCAGAAAAGCATATACAGACAGCTGGAGATACAGTGAAGGTTGGAGTGTGTGTTTCTGCTAGTAAACCTTGGCTGTGTCCTAATACATATCCTGGCGTGGCTATGACCCGCTAATGTGTCGTTAACCTACATAGCAACCCACTCGCCGGGCCACATTATAAAGACTTTCCTAGACACGACAGAAAAAAAAGGACACTCATAAATGGAGGAAAAATATGAAGCGCTTCACGGAGGATGGCCGTGCACAATATGGAGATAATAATTAATGTCTTGGAACTTGTAAATGAGACGATGATGAGACAATGGAACTTGGAATAAAAAAAAAAAGGGGTCAGCAAAAACTAGAACCTTTGAGAGATGAGAAAGAGAAAGAGGAGAGAGGAAACTACCCTTGAACGAACTCGAAGAGAGGAGGAAAAAACAGCCTTGGGATTTTACAAAGGTGAACGAGATGGTTTGCTCAAGCGTGACGGTCATGGCCCGGGCAGCGAGCAAGGTTCACCACCACCAACACCAACACTATACCTTCGCCGCCGCTTCCACCACCACCACCACCACCACCACCACCTCACTATTTCTTTTTCTTTTTACCTGACCGTCACGTTTTGTTCGTCCTTCAAATTATAAGTTTCCAAATTTAGAACATGGCTACTGGTATACACTTCTCTCTCTCTCTCTCTCTCTCTCTCTCTCTGCTGGTTTTATCACGTCTATTAGGCTGCTGTTCGTTTACCTGTCTATACTAATGTCTACTAATCTACCTCTGTGTTACCTTATCTGTCCATCTGCCCGTCCGTCTGCCTGTCCATCTGTCTCTTAACTTGTCCGTCTACCTATCTGATGCCCTGTCTATTCGCCTGTCACTCTGAATAATCATACCTTGTCCTCTACTTTTACTGTGATGGTTTAAAATTAGGCACATGCTTTAGGTTTTGGGGCGCAACGTGTGTGTGTGTGTGTGTGTGTGTGTGTGTGTGTGTGTGTGTGTGTGTGTGTGTGTGTGTGTGTGTGTGTGTGTGTGTGTGTGCGTGTGTGTGTGCCCAGGACGGTCACTCTCACAACAGGAAGCACAGTACAGGTCTTCCCAGTGGTGTTCAGCTCTCACCTGTAGCGTCATGTACTACAGACGGTTCTCTTATCTCTTTCTCTCGCTCTCCAGTAAACATTCCGTTAACCCGAGAGAGAGAGAGAGAGAGAGAGAGAGAGAGAGAGAGAGAGAGAGAGAGAGAGAGAGAGAGAGAGAGAGAGAGAGAGAGACGGGTAGAAGCAGGGAGAAACTTGGGAAGGAAGGTCAATTGTACCATCACACTTGGTTTCTTGCTGTTTAGTACGATCTTTTTCCTTTAGCTTGTCATTTTCAAGGGAAAGAGACACACAAGAGGGATATTTTCTTCTTAATCAAGGAAAGGGAATATCAGTTGGGCTTGTCACACACACACACACACACACACTTCGTAATGGGGAAGACTGGCTGGGTGACCAGCAGACGACCGAGGTGAATTACACACACACACACACACACACACACACACACACACACACACACACACACACACACTCAAGACAAACAGGAGATATTGTTATCTATTTTCTATCCTATTAGTTTAAGTAATCGTCAGGTGTGCCCGAGTGTTCCTCTCTCTCTCTCTCTCTCTCTCTCTCTCTCTCTCTCTCTCTCTCTCTCTTCTAAACGTTCAGGATAATTTTTACAATATAAAACACACACACACACACACACACACACACACACACACACACACACACACACACACACACATTTAGTTTGCTTATCGACAAAACATTAAAAGAACATTCCATACATGTACTGTACATAATAAGAAGGATTGTCCATCTGTTTATATAAAAGAGTGATGTCTGTTTGTTCGTTTACAACTCAAGAATGGATTTGCATACAGCAAATCTAAAGCCAATGACAGACGCCATGCAAGAAAATAATGACATGTCGCTCTTGTTAGAAATAAAGGAAAACTGCTTCATAAAGTACGGAGTGGGGTGTACCTGATCACACACACTACAGGAACGCCACACCACAGCGCTGCGGGCTACAACAGGTGAGGACAGCCAGTGGCGGTCTTCAGTCGCCTTGCCAAGCTGGGAACATCTACCCTCTTCTGCATAATTTCGGCACGGCCAGATAGGGTGTGCTAATGCTGCTACGCAGCAGGTAATTGACAAGGGCGGTGTCTGCGGATGCCGAAGAAGGCAATGAGTATGCAAGGTACTCCACAGCGGGTCTGGTCGTCCTGTCTGGCTCGACTGAGGAAGTGCCTTACAGTGGCTGACGCGATTTGAAGAGATGCAGCAACGGTGTGGATGCTTTTGAGTCTTTGTTCCTGTGATTGTGACGTCCAGGTTAAGAGACAGCTGAAACAAACCCTCTGCTTTGTGGATTTTCTTATCTGGTTTGCATTGGAATAGATACTAAGTAATAATCTGCTTGGTGAAATTGATTCCTAAGAATTTACTAAACACAATGAACAAGATAATGAGGACACATAATTCTTCACTAACATTCAACAGGAAAAGATGAACTTGTATTTGACTGAGAGTTACCAGAGAGTTTCTAGAGATCAAGTGCATGATGTTCCAACGTCCCAACCAATGAACACCTTCTGCTGGGCATGTCCTCATCAGTTTATAACATTTTTCAAAAGCATTATGGATGAATCATTCGAGCGAACAGTCCACGACCCTCTGGGATTTGGAAGGAAAATTTCATGAAGATTTTGAAACATTGAGTGTTACATAAGGCAGTGCCCCGAGCCGCGGCTGCCCCACGCCACTCGCACGGACTTGTGAAATTTCGTAATATATAAACATGGAAGTTCGTAGCCTTCAGTGAACCAGGAAAAGACTTTCTAATTGAATATGGTGACGTGCAGCTGAGGAAATCAGTGTCTGGAATGTAATTTGCGGTAAACTTGGAATGACAGAATACAAGATCAGCGGCCTCGCAAGACGAAGTGATCCTGTCCCTCGGGATATGAAAGTTTCCTCGGCGCGTATAGGCACTTCTTAGCTGCTGGTCCTCACTGCAACACCGATGGTTTTGGCTCGCCACAACTTACCACAACCAACAATTATCCAAATGCGTCAATGGGATAATGGAATGTACTCAATAGTTTGCCTTTGTAATGGCTCACTCTCTACTTTTCACCATATGATTATTTTCTTCAGTCAAATGTAACAAAATGCTTCCACCTTGAGTGCCTTAAAAAAATTAATAGTTGCAGACTCACATTATTTTGAAAAGTGGATGAAGACGAGGCAACTCAGACACAAGCGAATAGTGAACCCCTGCTTCTTATACGACATGCTAATTGTTGTTCCCTGCTTGCACCTTTCATAAAATCATGTTCTGATGTGTTACGACTTGAGTTGCTGCAATAAGGCACAATATCAAGGAATCTTCCAAAAACTAAACTGAACAATTTATATACATTTTTTTCAGAAATATCTATCATTTTTATTATTATTTTTACTTCATGATATATATATTGTTGGAGCTGCACGTTGCGCTGACTGGTTTTTCTTTTCCTCTGTGGCTTTTGTGGCCTTGGCCCGACGCCTTGACACGTAAAAAGAAAGAAAGAAAAAAAAAAAAGGTAGGCAAAAAGAAAAAAAACGAGTTAATATTACAAAACATTAACAATTTATAGGAACAAGATGGAGGCGTTTATACAACAACTTCCTGACTGACTACATAATGATCAGCACCCACTACCGTACCTCAAGAACGCTGCAACACTCGCTTACCGAAGAGCTGGTCGTGACGTTACGTGTTGTACTCCACCACCACCACCACCATCACCACCACCACCATCGCCTCCTTTTCCTTGTTCTCGTCACATTCCTCGCGTGTCACTGTCATATACCCCAAGTCCCTTTCTCCCGCCGCTGTACACTATGGCTACCGGTTGCTTTCCTTTTGTGGTTTGTGTTTCACCTGTTTCATTCTTCTTCTTCTTCTTCTTCTTCCTCTTCTTCTTCTTTTTCTTCTTTATTGTTGTTGTTGATGACGTTGTTCTTGTTGTTGTGTCCTTCTTCTTATTCGTTTGTTACTGTTGTCATTGTTGTTGTTATTGTTATTGTTGCTGTTGTGTTATTTTCTTCTTCCTCCGCCAACTCCTCCTTGTTCGTCATTGTTGTTGTTGTTATCGTTATTGTTGTTGTTATGTTATGTTCCTCTTCCTCCTCCCCCTCCTCCTCCTCTTCTTCCTCTTCCTTCTTCTTCTTCTTCTTCCCCCTCCTCTTCCTCCTCTTC
>NC_059300.1:11303034-11348034 GCF_017591435.1 Portunus trituberculatus | reverse complement strand
TATTCTTGTTTATCCTTCATGCAAGTCTCTTCTATTTCACTTCCTTTGTCTTACGATTCATCTTTTCTCGACAATTTTCTGCGTTCTCATACATACGTTGTGTAAGTTCTGTTATTTCATTCGGTATTTCGCCTCTTGTTTATTTTCGTTTTCGTTTTATTTACTCTTTTTACTTTGCTTTGATTAGTGACAAGCATAACCTTCACTGGCCTTGCGGTTCACCTTTACGGACAATTTTTTCATCAACTTTTCTTTTCTCTTTTTCCTCCGAGACGATGCGATAAATAATTCATACCATTTCAGATAATTTCCACGCATCCAGTTTGATAATATTTTACGTCCATGAGTGACACAACCTTTGCCAGTCTCACGGTTCACCTTTAGAGATGATTGTGACTTTTCCTTTTTTTTTTTTTTTCCTTTTTCTGAATTGTGATGAATAATTTCCGCTGTTTGAACTCGTTTCCACGTATTGATTTCTATTCAGTTTTGCTTCGATATCACCTTTGCTGGTGTTGCGTCTTAACATTTCCTATTCGTTCTCAAGTTTTTTTTTTTTTTTTTTTTCCCATGATGCATTGAACGTTTCTTGCATTTCAACTATTTCTATGTACTGACTTCCCTTCTAATTTACTTTAATATCGCCTTTGCTATTTTGACGTCTTAACCTTTTAGCTTCTTTTTCAGCAAGAGCTTATATATATATATATATATATATATATATATATATATATATATATATATATATATATATATATATATATATATATATATATATATATATATATTTTTTTTTTTTTTTTTTTTTTTTTAACTATTTTTTTTTCGGTTACGAAGGAAGCGTTGACTGAATATTACGAGTATTTGAACTAATTCCTCTACGTACTGGTTCCCATTCTGTTTTGCTTCTACATCATCTTCGCTGGTCTCACGTCTCACGGTTCACCTTTACGTCCAGATTTTCCTACGTCCTCTGTGCTTCGTCTGGAGGACAAACCAACCAGAATCCGAGGGAAAGGGTCTGCCGGTCGCTTGCTCGTAAAAAAAAAAAAAAAAAAAAAAAAGAAAAAGAAGAATCTAAAATATTTGTACTACAACAGAACGCTTACGACTTTTGTACAAACTAGTGGCCGTGAAGAGGAGAGCTCCGAGCACCGCCATCATATCCTGCATTACCATTCCTGCATTCAGTCCCTCATCACCATCCGTCCACCCCCGCCCCGCCTGACCCCAACCCACAACACCTTAACTTTTTTTCTTTTTCTTTTTTTGTGTGTGTGTGTGGTTGCTTTCGCTACAAACAAGTTGTGGTCGTTTTTATACCGATTACACCATCAAGGTCGTCTCTCTCTCTCTCTCTCTCTCTCTCTCTCTCTCTCTCTGAACAAAGGGATAAACGCCGCCCTCAGCTGCAACATTCACCTCCGCGCCTTTCAGAATTTGTACAGCAACACACACACTAATTTGACGTTTGCGACACCTAGCCTTTGTCTAGACTCACGCGGGATCGGAGGTCTCGCGGGGGACTAAGAGAGAGAGAGAGAGAGAGAGAGAGAGAGAGAGAGAGAGAGAGAGAGAGAGAGAGAGAGAGAGAGTTCTAGTACGTACGCAACAATGGGGAATAGAGAGAAATCAAGGCAAGTGAAAGAAAAATAACACAAGTCAAAGCGATAAACAAATAAGGCGTGGTGATATTTGAGAAGCAGTGGCGTAAAATAAGACGTTAAAAATGCTGTTTTGTTTTGTGTTTGTTTACTTTTTTGCTGCTGTTTGTCTTACTTTGTTTAGTTGTCTGTTTATTCGTTAGTAGTAGTAGTAGTAGTAGTAGTAGTAGTAGTAGTAGTAGTAGTAGTAACAGTTGTTGTTCTTATTGTTGTTGTTGGTGTTATAACTTTCGTTCTCGTTGTTGTCGTCCTCACAGCTGTTAATGTTGCGCTGTTGTTTATGTTAGTGCTGTTGCAGAGGACTATTAAAATTTACGTAACTGGCTAGTAAGAGACGCACGAGTGATTTGCTTGGGAAGGAGTCTGTGTAATCGTGTGTGAATACAAGACACAGACATTCCCGGGAAGGTTGTGGCGCCGGACTCTCTTCAAGGGTTCACTTTACTGCCGCCGCGCCTCACACAGCCACACAGCCACACACTCGCCGCCAACCTGTTTAGGGATGAGACCACAGCAAAGTTGCACCAATTCTTCTTGAGTTACTGCCGTCCATCTTCCTCTCAGCTCCTCAGGTTTTCTTATTCATTTATTAGTATTATTATTTTCACTGAATAGATATTTTTGCTTGTTCAGTTGTCAGTTAATTCAAATTATAGAGTGACGAACTCAGGCCGCGAAAAATTAAATTTTTTATACATCTCTGCTATCTTAGTGCGGCTTTAGTCAGCTATTCAATATCATTGTTTAGTTTGCTACAGTGGTATGGTGGTGGTGGTGGTGGTGGTGGTGGTGGGAATGACCCGGCGCTGCGACATGATCCTTTCGCGCTGTACGCAACTCGACCTTCTTGATGTGTCTGATTGGAGAGAAACTTTCCGAATGACAGTGCTTGGGGAGGGGCAGGGGGCAGGGAACACTGCGGGCGGGGTCACGGGCGGGGCGTGATAAGGGTGGGAAGGGTGACCTCTCGCACCTGCCAAGAATAGCTCCACAGAGTGAAATTCGAAGTTTTCGTAACAAGACTAATTTTGTGGCAGCGTCAGGTGCCCCGAGGCAGCCGCCACCGCCCGGCGTGGAGAGGAACAGTTGTGATGGCAGGGAGCGAAGACAGCCGCTGCTCCCTTGCCTTGCCTTGGTAGCGTCGTGACTCTTGGCCGTGCAGGGTAGTGCGGGCAAGAACACCTAATTTACTTGTCTTGCCACAAAATATTACTGGTGGTGATCACCGCCGCCCCGCGTCGTGCCGCCAGATGGAACACCACATCAAACAGCGTCGCTCGGGGCCCAGCGAGTTGCGGAATGGAATCGCTGAAACAGGGAGACCTTCGGGCGGGGTGTTTATTATGGCTGTACATGACGAAAATCACGATTTTACCTGGCACAACCCAGCAGGCCCGACCAAGGTCACGTTCTCCCTCCTGGGAAGAAGACGTAAAGAGAAGGTGGAGGAGGGAAGTGTATGGGCGAGGGTCTCCTGGCATTTTGGTGCATTTGCATAAGGAAGTAGAATTTTACATACACTGTAGAAAAGAAGTGTAAATAAATATCATCTATTATTTAATCGCTATATACGTACATACTAGTTGGGCGTCTCTGGGCCACACGAGCCCCGCCCGCAGGCAAGTACTTGATCGGTTGTGCTTAACACTATAGCGGAGGACTTCCCGTCTCCGCAACGAGGGAAGACGGTGTGCCGTTGACTTAAGCAAGGTTGCCTCACTTCCCAACGTGAGCTGTCGTCAAATTACCAGCCATTTGCAATACTTTCTCACCACTTACGTGTTGCTCTTGCGATTATTAAACTAACTACCAGTGTGGCTGTGACCCGGTAAAACCACCGCCGCAGGAAGATGTATAGTGGCGGTGGGTCCTCCACCTGCCGCGATCCTGTGACATTGGAGGGAATCCACTCTGGCTGGTGGGATGGGAGGCGCCGCCGAGAGGCTGGGTCACGCTCTAAGGGCCCTGACTCACATCTGCTCTTGCCCAACAGAGTCATCAGAGAGAGTGCTTGCCTGCAGCCTCGCCTCCGTCACGCAGGGCTTACTTCCCCATCCAGGATCGTCGGATGCAGTAATGGGTAATGTTTAGATACTGAACGTCCCTCTGTTTAGGCATTGGTGGTGTTTGTATACAAATACTGGGACACCCGTCCATCACTGCAAACCTGTTTACCTCCAGACGCGGCGGACAGTGAAGGCGTCAAGAGGCCGCACTGACCCTTCCCACGCACCACGCAGAGCGGCGAAGGTTTGTGTTTGCATTTGATGCTGAATTTTTACGTGAAGATTATATAATCATACAGCAACTCAGATTTAATGTCTGGCTAGAATGTGGATCGGCACACCACAGCGACTCTTGCAGAGCAAGAGCAGCCTTCACAGCAAGGCTGTCTTCTGTTGGCTCAACGATGGATTGATTTACTTATGTTACAACAACAGGGTCATATGGCGCCGCGCGGCTCAATAAGAGCAGGGCGTGCAGGTTCCCTTTCCTGTGAGGTAGATGGCCTGCAGGAGCCTCAAGGGTGGTCAGTGTAATAGTCTTCTGTCAAGAGAGGAACACCTTGAGAATACATAACCTCCTCGTGAGGCCTGAGGCAACCCTCCCATCACTGAGGGAGCTCTGACCACCACCACCACCACCACCACCACCGCCAGGAGCAGCTCAGTATTCTGTCAGTCCGCGGGCGAGTCAATGTCTGCGCTAAGACAACAAGTACTTGTAATGCAAGTAAAAATGTCAATAACCTTATGTAACATTAAGTATTTTTTGTTATTAAAACTTCCTCCTCTTACATCTTCTTCCGCTTCTCCCGTTACTCTTTATTCTCCTCTTCCTCCTCCTTCTATCGCCTTTCACTCATAACTGCCAAACATTACAGGCACACGTTAAATGAACACGAAAGTTATCAAATTGCAACAATGTTATACCAGGTCTTTATAAACTCCAGTTCACTTCAGATTATTTTCTGAAGTTAATAACATAATAAAGCGGCCGCAGCCCCCGCCACTTGCTCTCTGCCGGAATTGTGTTGCGGTCTGGATTAAGATGAAATTAAGGCGACAGCTGCTGTAAGACTGACGACTCGTATGTGTGTGTGTGTGTGTGTGTGTGTGTGTGTGTGTGTGTCGGGATATGTAACAGAGAACGTCGAGGTTACATACTCACACACCACACCACACACACACACACACACACACACACACACACACACACACACACACACACACACACAACCTGGCCTTGACCCTTGGGCGTGTAGTAGTAGTAGTGGTGGTGGTGGTGGTGGTGGTGGTGGGTTTTGTAATTCTTTCAGCCCATCTAGTTGTCCTGACTTCCTCTTGTCATGGCCGCCTGGAGACACGAGAACTAGAAGGGTAGAGGTGACGAACGAACAGATCCGGCCGCGAAAACAATCCCTGAGTAAAAACAGGAAGACAGAGACAGACAGACTAGAGAAAGTTTACCGGGCGGAAGATGAAGAAAGAGACGGAAAGAGAGAGGGAGAGGGAAAAAGAGAGAGAAGAGATAGGGACAAGATACACATTGGGTAAGGAAGGGAACACAGGTGCATAGGACAGGTATCAAGCGTCCAGGAATGCGAGAAAGTGGCTGAGAGAAAGGGAAAGGAGAGGGACTCGAGGCACTACCCAACCGAGGGGCCTCTGTCACTACCTGGCTCTCAAGGTTATCTGCCTGCCTCCATGACTGCTTCACGCCCACCGCACGGGGCCCCATCCTCCTCCATCCTCAAAGACCTGAAGAGAAGAAGGAAGGAAAGGGAAGGGAAGGGAAGAGGAGGGCGGGAGGGGGGAGGAGAGTAGAGGTGGTAGAACGGGTAGGGATAGAGATAGGAAGGGAAGGCAGACAGGAGGGTAAAGGGACATGCTCCTTACACAACCACGGACAAACCACGCTGCCTGGATCCAGGAACTCGCAACCTGATACTAACTCTTTTTCTTTTAAACATGTTGGGGTTTATAGCACTTGTATTTTTGTTTCTCCCTGGTAAGGAGTGCTAGTGTTGACACAAGAGACCAGGAGATTCTTGCACGGGTACTCAGAAGATCTGAAGGAGACATGGAAGGTGACAGAGAAACTTACGGATGGAGGCAAAACCCAAAGATGGATTAAGATACAGAAGTATTATCCGCTGGAGTAGCAAGAACGAGGTCCTAGAGGAGGTGTGTGGGGATGGAGATGGGAATATGATGGATAAAAGATAGTTAGAATGGGTGAAAGATGGCTGGAATAGCTGAAAAGTGGAGGAATGGAGGAAAAGAGCTGGAATAGATGAAAATGAAACTGAAAGTGTGGAAAATGGCACAGGACGGATGAAGTGGATGACTAGATTGAAATGGATGGAGGCAGGTCTGAAATGAATACATAATTTGAAATGGATGAAGAAACATGCAGAGTAAATGAAATGTCCCTGGAATGAATAACGGGACTGAAACAAATGATGACATGCTTGGAACAGACGAAAACATGTCTGGAATAAATTACACGTGCCTGGAATAAATGAAGGAACTGGACAGGATGGAGAGGGGGACTGAACTTAAGTGGGACAGATGAAGACTGGAACGGAATAAATGGAGACACGGCTGGAATGGAGATAGGACTGAAGGTAGAACGAGAAGAGAGAGAGAGAGAGAGAGAGAGAGAGAGAGAGAGAGAGAGAGAGAGAGAGAGAGAGAGAGAGAGAGAGAGAGAGAGAGAGAATGACAGGAGAGTTAAGATATGGGAAAATGTGAGAGGTTACATGGACAATGATAGCGAAAGTGAGAGCAGATAAACCTAATCGTGGGACGGGCGCGCGTGTGTAGTGACTAGTGAGCGAGAGAGGCTGCCAAGTAAGGAGGGGCTGCGGAGCGTGGGGGAGGCGAAGAAAGGTGCTTGGGTGGGGAGAGTTTAGCAGACTACACTACCTCAGTTCCTGGTCGTGGCCGTGGTGGAGAAGATGCCTGTGCCACACACAAAAAAGTGGTGGTGTGGAGGTAAGCCTTGGCCTAGCGGGTGAGGCTTCCCTTCCCCTCCTCCTCCTCCTCCTCCTCCTCCTCCTCCCCCCCGACCTTCCAGAACCACAGTCATGGTCTTTCTCCCCCTACCTCCCTCCTCCTCCTCCTCCTCCTCCTCCTCCGCTTCGTCCTACAAGCTTATAGTGTTTCGCCACCAGCAAAAATGGAAAAACACACGAGTATATAAAGGCAATTATGAAGATCCTGTCAGTTCTTAGAAATTATCCATCACTGGGAGAGATGGATGCATTGATGTGTGTCCGTGTCTGTGTCCGTGTGTGTGTGTGTGTGTGTGTGTGTGTGTGTGTGTGTGTGTGTGTGTGTGTGTGTGTGTGTGTGTGTGTGTGTGTGTGTGTGTGTGTGTGTTTGAGGTCGCTGGGCAATCATGTTCAATATTCTTCCTACTTCCTGACTTCCGTTGCGTCCCTCTTTCCCCCCCCCTCTCTCTCTCTCTCTCTCTCTCTGTGTGTGTGTGTGTGTGTGTGTGTGTGTGTGTGTGTGTCTGTCTGTCACTCCCTTCCCTTCTCTCCCCCCTTCACTTAACGCATCCGGGAGCAAACAGACGGAGAGGATGGTAAAAGAAGAGGAGGAGGAGGAGGAGGAGGAGGAGGAGGAGGAGGAGGAGGGAGGATGAGGAAGAGGAAGAAGGGGGAAGGAGGCTTTCAAGGTACAAGATCGAGGAAACCTGTAAGGAAGAGAGGAGGGAAGCGTAACACACTATGAAGAAAAAACGAAAAAAAAGGAGAAAAAAAATGAGGGATGAGTTGAGGAAGATAGATTGCTGTATGGAAAAAGGAGGAGGAGGAGGAGGAGGAGGAGGAGGAGGAGGAGGAAGATTGCATACCAAAAAGTGCCCTCCTCCCTTCCTCCTATGTCCTACGTGCCCCCAACACAGCTTCCCTGAGGCTTATCCCCCTCCATCTCCGGCACCCTACGCCCTGGACTTTCCGAGCTCCGTGCCTCCTTGACTTTGGGTGTTCACTGGTCTGGCTGGAGCCACCCTTTGTTGTCAAGGAGCACCGAGTATGTCTGGAGGCAGCGGATGGAGAAGCAGTGACGAAGGAGTGAAGGGGAGGGTAGTGCGGGGTTTTAGTTATAATGATTTGTATAATACTTGCACCAGTATGTAAAAAAAAAGCACTCTGCTCTCTCGCCATGACTATTTTCAAAGGCCACAAAGATGATTAGCCGAGTTCTCAATACTGTTTCCTCTGTAAGTATTGTAAAAATCTTGTTCATCTGGCTCTAAAACTGTAGAAAACACCTTAAAGATTCCGTGTAGCTTTGAATATATATAGAGTCTTCTGAATGGAGCGGTGGTGAGGCGCAGAAGTGTTTCAGAATATGGTCCTAAGTTTGCTGCGTTGTGGCGGTGTGGTGGCAGTGGTGGCAGTGGTGGCGGTGATGAAGTGAGGTTATAGGGGAGAGATGATAATGGTGGTGGTCGTGGTGGTAGAGGAAGTGGAGGAAGGACGTTGATGGTGATGATGGTGGGGGTAGTGGAGGCAAGGGGGCGGTCATTGTGGAAGAGGAGACGATGGTGGTGGTGGCGCTGAGTATATATAGGATGATCGGTGCACGCTAAGGCAACATTCCCTCTTGTCTCCCCGAGGTAGGTGGACGCGACTCACCCTCCGCTCCTCACAGTGTTGCAGTGTTGCTTGCTTGTGTCGCTCTCTTCAGGATTACGTGCAGTGCTTCTCATCCCTCCTCCTCCTCCTTGTGGTGGTAGTGGTGGTGGTGGTGGTGGTGGTGCTACTCATCCATCTCCAGTACTGTCATCATCATCAGCAGCATCAACAGTACAATATTCATTCATTCTGTGCTTTCTCTCTCTCTCTCTCTCTCTCTCTCTCTCTCTCTCTCTCTCTCTCTCCTTATTCTCCTTTTCAATCTCCTTGTCATTATTCTTCTCTTCGTCCTCCTCCTCCTCCTCCTGTTGTTTGTATTTTTCACCTACCTACAATCACCACCACCACCACCACCACTACTACCACCATCTTCAGCACCATTATTATACTAGCACATTCATTCATATTGTGTTCTCCTTTTCCACGTTCTATTCCAGTATCTATTTCTCCTCCTCCTCCTCCTCCTCCTCCTCCTTTTCTTCCTTCTCTTCCTCCGCATAGTGTACATCACCTACAAAGCCCCGCCATGTCCACTAATCCACGCCTTCAGGGTCTCTTGTGTTGCTTCCACTTCTTTATCAATCTTTTCATCTTTTCTGCTTGTGTTCTTACTTTTATCCACATTTTTTCTTTGTTTCTTTTTATTTCTTTACTTTCTATATTTTTTTACCTTCTTTCTCAACCGTTGTTTAGATTTGTTTTCGTTTTTTTTGTATTTTTTTTTTTTTTTTGTCACTTTTCCTTTCCTTTTCCGTTTCCTCGTCTATCATTTCTTTTTCTTTTTTTCATTTTACTTTCTATCTACTATTAGTCTTCATTCATATTTTTGCGTTTTCTTTTTGTATTCTTTATCTTTTCTATCAAACCGCCCCCGCCCCGCCTTTTGTTTCCTTCTTTTTGCCGTTCACTATCCACCTTTTACTCATCCCTTCTCTGTTTTGCATATGTCACACACACACACACACACACACACACACACACACACACACACACACACACACACACACACACACACATTTAGGTCTCTGAGTCAGTCTCTTTCATTTATTCATTTATTTTATCTATTTTCCTCCTCTCAATTTACACTTTTGAACTCTGTACTTTTAAATACAATATGTTTTAAAAAGACGAGGAACAAAAAGTCATTCTTACATTCACAACGGAAATCCCTTGCACGCACACACAAACACAAACACACACACACACACACACACACACACACACACACACACACACACACACACACACACACACATAATAATGAGCTCTGAGCTCGCTCCGTAGGGTAACGTCTGGCTGTCTCGTCAGAGACTGCAGCAGATCAAACAGTGCACACACTAAAAACAATAACACTTTCTCACACTCCTGTCAGTCTCAAAGTTCTCTCTCTCTCTCTCTCTCTCTCTCTCTCTCTAACCCGCTCATTTGACCTTCATGTGTTTATCAGAGAGACAAGAATATAACACTCTGGCTTACTTACTTTTACTTATTTCTCTTCTCCAGCTACTCATTTGGCGCCACACCCACCCCACTCCCTCTCCCTCTCTCTCTCTCTCTCTCTCTCTCTCTCTGCAAAGATCACCTTCTTATACCCTCTTAAAATCCCGCGAATCTAGTTTTTATATTACGATACCTTTAAAAACCTGCGCGGGTCATGATGCTCTTTTTCTCTTCTCTTTTTCGTGTATGTCTCTTCCTACTTTCTCACTCCCCACTGCCATATCGAGGGTCGGGCCACGGCTAAGTAGGGTGTGGAGTCTCTTACGAACACTGGTTACTTATATACCTGTCTTGTTATGATAGTTCAGTGTAACGTGTGTGTGTGTGTGTGTGTGTGTGTGTGTGTGTGTGTGTGTGTGTGTGTGTCTTAGCGATTGGTTTCTTTCTCTTCCTCAGTTTGCAAGTGATGGTGGTGGTGGTGGTGGTGGTGGTGGTGGTGGTGGTGGTGACGAAATGTGTTACCTATAGCAACTCGTGTGTTACTCAAGAGAGAGAGAGAGAGAGAGAGAGAGAGAGAGAGAGAGAGAGAGAGAGAGAGAGAGAGAGAGAGAGAGCGCCTGTGCATCTTTATGTTCGTGGGGAAGTAGAAGAAAACGGAACCACGTGAGAGCCAGTGAGTGAAGAGTGAGAGTGGGCGACCCCGAAACCGCCTCCAGGAGTTGAGGAGTGGTAGGGAGAGGGGAGAGAGAGAGAGAGAGGGAGAGGGAGCAGGAGGGAAGAGTGACCACAGATAGTTATGAAAGGTCCCAAAAAGACGTGGGTGAAGGTATGGAGCGAGGAAGCAGGGAGGAAAGGAGGAAGAATTGCGAGATGCGCTGAAAACGGGGAGGAGGAGGAGGAGGACGATAAGCTTTTCCAGAGAGAGAGAGAGAGAGAGAGAGAGAGAGAGAGAGAGGAACTGACTATTAATAAAGCTGATTGATATTATGTGAACGTGCCCAGCGTCGCATCCTACCATGTCCCTTTCTTCCACCTCCTCCTCCACCTCCTCCTCCTGCTCCTCCTCCTCCTCCTCCACCTACCAGAGCAGAAGGTCGTTCAAGCCTTTCACTCCTCACCACCAGTAATTAAGCGGAGTGAAGGGAGAGGAAGAGGAAGGGAAGGGGTGATAGGGGTTAGCTTAGGTTCTCTTGTCCTTTCTGCCTCTCCCCACCGCACCACACCATACCACTACTGGCTTCTGAACACACACACACACACACACACACACACACACACTCTCTCTCTCTCTCTCTCATTAGGTTTTCGTAAGAGTTTATTTATTGGATGGATTTAATGAATACAACGAGTCAAGGCCCGAAATGTCACTTGTGTGTGTGTGTGTGTGTGTGTGTGTGTGTGTGTGTGTGTGTGTGTGTGTGTGTGTGTTAGTGTGTGTGTTCACTGGTGTTTATTTTCATTGCGAGTATTCATATTGAGGTTTCTATTGCATCTATCTCTCTCTCTCTCTCTCTCTCTCTCTCTCTCTCTCTCTCTCTCTCTCTCTCTCGTGTCATAATGCATCTCAATATTTATTTTTTTCTTTTCTTTTCCTTTATCCCGATTTTTTTTTTATTACTATTATTCTTATGCGAGTTTCCATTCTACTCCAACTTTGGCCACGGCAACTCCACTGACTTCCATAACGTTGTCCCTTAACTTCCTTGGTTCACGAGAGCAGAAGACCTGTTCCTCACAATTAGACGGGAAGTTCCGAAAGAACACTCCAGGAAGACGGGGAATATCCAAGCTTCGAGTGTTCCCCACAGTCTATATATACCTTTTCTTGCTCCTTTTTATTTATTTATCTATTTTTTTTTATTAGCACGTGCGAGTTCATACCAAGAGTCAGCAGTCAGTAAGGCAGAGTCATGTACCAGTTTTTGTACAGTTGGCACTTCTACTGATTCACTTCTTCATCTGAACCAATCATTGTAACGTTAACTTATCTTTTTCTTAGGAAATGTTATGTTTTCTATCATATCCATTGCAATCTGTCCTCTTTCTTTTATGATTCTAGTTCTCTGTCTCTCTCTCTCTGTCTCTCTCTCTCTCTCTCTCTCTCTCTCTCTCTCTCTCTCTCTCTCTCTCTCAGACAGAGAGAGACACACACACACACACATATATATATATATATATATATATATATATATATATATATATATATATATATATATATATATATATATATATATATATATATATATATATATATATATATATATATATATATATATATATATATATATATATATATATATATATATATATATATATATATATATATATATATATATATATATATATATATATATATATATATATATATATATATATATATATATATATATATATATATATATATATATATATATATATATATATATATATATATATATATATATATATATATATATATATATATATATATATATATATATATATATATATATATATATATAACATATTGACTCGTGGATAAGCCATGGAGGGTGGCCCGCATAGCAAGATAATGTTGTGTATCTGAGTGTGATTCTCTTTCTTTGAGTGCTGAAAAAGAAAACATAAAAAAAAAATCGTTTCTTCTTTCCAGAATGCGAATCTACTTGCTTCTGGCGGTGGCGCTGGCGGTGGTCTGCTCCGTAGCAGCCCAAGGCCGTGTGTTGGCGTTGCCGGAAATAGAACTATGTGATAATCGTAAGTAAAGGAAGAGAAAATGTTGTCACTGTCACTGGCATTACAGTTATTTATTCATTTTCTTTACAAAGACACTAACTTAGTGTTTCTATAATACAAATAAAAAAAAAAAACCTTAACCTAAATAGAAAAAAGTAAATAAACAAACAAACAAACAAGAAGGAAGAAAGGAAGTACAAAGGTGCGTCGCCACTGAAGATCCACCGTGTGCTCATACATATTATTAAGACGGTTCGCAGAACACATGCTGTACTTAGCGAAAGGCTGTCAACGCTTTGAACGCTTGTTTTTTTTTTTTTTTTCTTGTTTTTTTTTACGTAGGGTAGAGGGCCAGCCAAGGGCAAAAAAATGAAAGTTAGAAAAAAGCCCACTTGAGCGCTGGCTCTCCAAAGAGTTCAAAAAGTGCCAAAACCGTCAGCCAGAATTAGGGGAGCAAATGCCTCGATACCTCCCTCTTAAAAGAAGACAAGTTGTAGGAATTCGGAAATACAGATGCAGGGAGGGAGTTCCAGAGTTTACCAGTGAAAGGGATGAATGATTGAGCGTACTGGTTAACTCTTGCATTAGGGAGTTGGACAGAATAGGGATGGGAGGAAGAAGAAAGCCTTGTGCAGCGTGGCCGCAGGAGGAGGGGAGGCATGCAGTTAGCAAGATCAGTAGAACAGTTACCATGAAAATAGCGATAAAATATAGAAAGGGATGCAACATTTCGGCGGTGAGAAAGAGACTGAAGACAGTTAGTCAGAGGAGGGGAGTTGATGAGACGAAAAGCTTTCGATTCCACCCTATCTAGCAAAGCTGTGTGACTGGAACCCCCCAAAACATGCGAAGAGTACTCCATACAGGGACGGATAAGGCCCTTATACAGAGTAAGCAGTTGGAGGGGCGAGGAAAACTGTCGGAGACGCCTCAGAACACCTAATTTCATAGAAGCTGTTTTAGCAAGAGATGATATGTGAAGTTTCCAGTTAAGATTATGAGCAAAGGACAGACTGAGGATATTCATTGTGGAAGATAGTTGTCTGGAAGGTTGTGTCGAGTTGATAGATGGAGGAATTGAGTTTTTGAGGCATTGAAAACTACTAGATTTTCTCTGCCCCAATCGGAAATCTTAGAAAGATCGGATGTCAGGCGTTCCGTGGCATCCCCGCGTGATCTGTTGATTTCCTGAAGGGTTGGACGTCTCTGAAAGAACGTGGAAAGATGTAGGGTGGTATCATCAGCGTAGGAGTGGATAGGGCAAGAAGTTTGGTTAAGAAGGTCATTAATGAATAATAGAAAGATAGTGGGTGACAGAACAGAACCCTGAGGAACACCACTATCAATAGGTTTAGGAGAAGAACAGTAGCCGTCTACCACAGCAGCAATAGAGCGGTCGGAAAGGAAACTTGAGATAAAGTTGCAGAGAGAAGGATAGAAGCCGTAGGAGGGCAGTTTTGAAATCAAAGCTTTATGCCAGACTCTATCAAAAGCTTTTGATATGTCTAACGCAACAGCAAAAGTTTCACCGAAATCTCTAAAAGAGGATGACCAAGACTCAGTAAGGAAAGCCAGAAGATCACCAGTAGAGCGACCTTGACGGAAGCCATACTGGCGATCAGACAGAAGATTGTGAAGTGACAGATGTTTGAGAATCTTCCTATTCAGGATAGATTCAAAAACTTTAGACAAGCAAGAGATTAAAGCTATAGGACGGTAGTTTGAGGGGTTAGAACGGTCACCCTTTTAGGAACAGGCTGAATGTAGGCGAACTTCCAGCAGGAAGGAAAGGTAGAAGTCGATAGACAAAGTTGGAAGAGTTTGGCCAGGCAAGGTGCAAGCACAGAAGCACAGTTTTTGAGAACAATAGGAGGGACCCCATCAGGTCCATAAGCCTTCCGAGGGTTTAGGCCAGCAAGGGCATGGAAAACATCATTACGAAGAATTTTGATTGTAGACATGAAATAGTCAGAGGGAGGAGGAGAGGAGGGACAAGCCCAGAATCGTCCAAGGTGGAGTTGTGAGCAAAGGTTTGAGAAAAGAGTTCAGCTTTAGAGACAGAAGAGATGGCAGTGGTGCCATCAGGATGAAATAAAGGAGGAAAGATGAAGAAGTGAAGTTATTTGAGATGTTTTTGGCTAGATGCCAGAAGTCACGAGGAGAGTTTGAGTTTGAAAGATTTTGACATTTCCTATTTATGAAAGAGTGTTTGGCAAGTTGAAGAACAGACTTGGCATGATTCCGGGCAGAGATATAAAGTGCATGAGATTCAGGAGATGGAAGGCTCAAGTACCTTTTGTGGGCAACCTCTCTATCATGTATAGCACGAGAACAGGCTGAGTTAAACCAAGGTTTAGAAGGTTTAGGTTGAGAAAAGAATGAGGAATGTACGCCTCCATGCCAGATACTAACACCTCTGTTATGCGTTCAGCACAAAGAGATGGGTCTCTGACACGGAAGCAATAATCATTCCAGGAAAATCAGCATAATACCTCCTCAGGTCCCCCAACTGGCAGAGGCAAAACGCCAGAGGCACCTTCGCTTTGGGGATCCTGCGGAGGGATTGGAAAAATAGGACAAGATACAGAAATGAGATTGTGATCGGAGGAGCCCAACGGAGATGAAAGGGTGACAGCATAAGCAGAAGGGTTAGAGGTGAGGAAGAGATCAAGAATGTTGGGCGTGTCTCCAAGACGGTCAGGAATACGAGTAGGGTGTTGCACCAGTTGCTCTAGGTCATGGAGGATAGCAAAGTTGAAGGCTAGTTCACCAGGGTGGTCAGTGAAGGGAGAGGAAAGCCAAAGCTGGTGGTGAACATTGAAATCTCCAAGAATGGAAATCTCAGCGAAAGGGTAGAGGGACAGAATGTGCTCCACTTTAGAAGTTAAGTAGTCGAAGAAATTACTATAGTCAGAAGAGTTAGGGAGAGATAAACAGCACAGATGAATTTAGTTTGAGAGTGACTGTTAAGTCGTAGCCAGATGGTGGAAAATTCGGAAGACTCAAGAGCGTGGGCACGAGAGCAAGTTAAGTCGTTGCGTACATAGACGCAACATCCAGCTTTGGAATGAAAATGAGAATAGAGAAAGTAGGAGGGAACAGAGAAGGGGCTACTGTCAGTTGCCTCAGACAGCTGTGTTTCGGTGAGGAAAAGAAGATGAGGTTTAGTAGAGGAGAGGTGGTGTTCCACAGATTGAAAATTAGATCTAAGACCGCGAATGTTGCAGAAGTTAATGTAGAAAAAGTTGAGGGAGGTGTCAAGGCATTTGTGGTCTTCAACAGGAGAGGTGTCCGACCTGGGGACATTTTTGGTCCCCTCCCCAGAGGGGGACTCCGAGGCGTTGTTTATTTTGGGTCCCATTTTTCTTTTAAATTTTGATTTGGAGTGAAGGGTGTATGTGTGGTAAGTGCATGTAGTTTTGTGTGAAGAAGGAGAGCTGTCTTTAGAGGGTAGGCTGTGAGTTGTGAGACACAAAGGGAAACATTCAACGAGATCACAACTAGCTTTAATGGAAGGTTCACAGCACCTCCTGAACTAGTGCTATTAGATCTCACTGGGAGTAAGTTATTGTTTCGGTAGGTGTCTACTACCTCCTCCTGTGTGTGTGTGTGTGTGTGTGTGTGTGTGTGTGTGTGTGTGTGTGTGTGTGTGTGTGTGTGTGTGTGTGTGTGTGTGTGTGTGTGTGTGTGTGTGTGTGTGTGTGGCATGAAGACGGAATAAAGGACAACAGACAACTGAGTGGCGAAGCAGTGGAATGTCATTGAAGAAGAGGAGTAGTATCTGGAAGGTTGTGTCGAGTTGATAGATGAAAGAATTGCAGAACTCCGCCTTCTTAGCAATCTGTAGAGGATTTGTATATCATATAAGATGGTTCACTTACTGTAGTAATCTTTAATTCTGTAAAAGTTTTAGACAGCTGTTTGCATAGTTGTCACCAATCCGCGTTGAACTCAAGAGATGCCTCCCTGAACTAAGTTGATCCTTAAGTACGAACCTTTCAGACTAAACATTACCTAACCCAATTTTTTTTCCTACGTGTGACTTACCTTTAGGCAATGCCACTACTTCCTCGTGAAGTTTAAAGTACCCAGGTAATTACAGAAAAGCAACCCACCAAGTCCACTCCCGAGGCAAGAGCGGACCCACCACCTGACTCGTAACTAAAGCGAGCGCGGAATGACGCCCGTGAGTTGTCGAGACACTGTGGCAAACCTTATTATATACGTATGTGTTCGATCCCACCTCAGCTGTGGCCTCGCAAAAAAAAAAAAAAAAAAAAAAAGCATGAAAGTGAACGAATGTGTAAAAATGTGCTTAGCTGTGTAAGTCACACGAGAAAATAACACAAAGTTATTACAGTCATATGAACTACTTGAGGCACACAAAGTGTTCCAGACCTGTCTGTGAAAGGAATCCCACTGTGCACACGATCTGTACACAGGTTTTGGGAGGCAACTTTGATTTCAATGTGGTTTTGTGACTTAACAATAGAAGATCGCTGTCTAAAATTTTATATTTTTGTGCTACAGTAAGTAAGGTTATGAAGTTGATAGATATTTAAGAATTTTCCTGTTGAGGATCGATTTAAAAACTACAGGAAATCAAAGCAACAGGACCGTAGTTTGACATTTTATAAGCGGTCACCCACACTTAACCATTTCAGAGGTCAGATTAGAGAACAAAATGACTGAAATGTAGGCGCACAGCGAGACTAAGAGTGGATGACCCATCAACTCTGTATGGGAAGAGTATGTACACGTTATGAGAAAAAGGGCGATAGAGCAGTGGCATAATTGTAAGACAAATACAGAGAATGGGACTCGAAAACTAATATCCTTTGGTTATATTCTATAGGAGTATTAAGAAGGTACAGCACATCCTTTTCTTGATAAATATGTGTAGTAAAGAATAGTGAAATAAAGTTTTGAGGCATCTAACACAACGAACTTCCTTGCACTACTTGCGAAAGATTAGTGTTAATTAAGCTCTCCGTAACTACAGAGTGCACGTGACACACCAAAACCAGAAGAGCAACCACTTCTATAACACATTTCACGGGATTTTTATTATTATTGTCATTATTATTATCATTGCTATTGTTATTATTATTATCATTATAATGATAATAATAATGATGATAATAATAATAATAATAATAATAATAATAATAATAATAATAATAATAATAATAATTATTATTATAATTATTATTATTATTATTATTATTATTATTATTATCATTATTATTATTGGAGGAGGACGTGGAAAGATAATAATAACAATAATAACAATAATAGTGATGATGATGATAATAATGTATAGACACTCGGATAAGTTGGAGGAGGAGGTGGAAAGAAACACAGGTTTAAGGAGTTGAGTTTATTTCCGACTAGTTTCGCTTGTGGATTCTTCAGGGGAACTGAAGAAGCCCCTGAAGAAGCCACAAGCGAAACTAGTCGGGAATAAACTCAACTCCTTAAACCTGTGTTTCTTTCCACCTCCTCCTCCAACTTATCCGAGTGTCTATACATTATTATTATCATCATCATCACTATTATTGTTATTATTATTGTTGTTATTATTATTATTATTATTATTATTATTATTATTATTATTATCATTATTGCTATCATTACTGTTATTACCCCCACTATCACTACCATTTTTCCCTTCGCCACAGGCCCAAAGCAGTGGAAGTTCCGCAACCACTATTATTTCTTCTCGTGGGACCAGGATGGCCCAGACTTCAAGGAAGTAAATCCTAAAACAGGACAACTAGAAGGTAGCAAGGTTGACTGGCTGGAAGCTCGCAACTTGTGCCGTAAGCGATGCATGGACGCTGTCGGCATGGAGAGCGAAGAGGAGAACAACATGATTTTCGACTTTATCAAAAGACGTGAGTAACGAAGCTCTCTCTCTCTCTCTCTAATATATATATATATATATATATATATATATATATATATATATATATATATATATATAGATAGATAGATAGATAGATAGATAGATAGATAGATAGATAGAGAGATAGAGAGATAGATATACGCCATCGGCCGCGATGATTGTGACATTCTCTGGTATTCATAAATTTCTTGTATCGTCAAGACCTCTTTCTCTCCTCCATGCCGTCTTCCTGCACGTGCCTTTAACCTATTCGTTCCACAGGCAACATCACGTACATCTGGACGTCTGGCCGCCTCTGTGACTTCAAGGGGTGCGATGAGCGCGAGGACCTGAAGCCCATCAGTGTCAAGGGATGGTTCTTCTCCAACACCAACACTAAGATGGCCTCGACCAACGCATCGCCACCAGGCTGGAAGTACCAGCCATGGAGCGACAAGGGCCACACCGGTGGACCGCAGCCAGACAACGCTGAGTTCGATATCAACCAGACATCGGAGTCTTGTCTCGGCGTACTCAACAATCTGTACAATGACGGCATCAAATGGCACGACATTGCCTGCTACCACAAGAAGCCCTTCATTTGTGAGGACAGTGATGAACTACTTCGGTACATCGAGGGACAAAAGCAGCAACTGCTACAACAAAACCGCCCAGGGAACCAGGGACAGGGAAACCGGGGACAAGGAAACCGAGGACAGGGGAATAACGGCAACGCCAACCAGCGCGCACGAGCACATTTTGGTTAAGTTTTCACCACAACCCTTGAAACTTTTCCATTCTCCCTTGTGCAAAACTTTGTTAGTTAAGTTTACCACACTGTCCATCTTTGAAGACTGATACAACCCCATCAACACAGCCATACAACCGGCAAGGCCATGAACATCTTAGTGGCGGCCTTGTTCCAGTCTTCTGCTTATTTATTGTTAATACGACGCACTAGCGCCGTATGTGGCTGCTGCTCACAGTAAACACGGCACTCAGCCCGTTATTTATTGTAACACCACGATAATTGTGCTGTTTTCATTAATAAAACGCGATTGTTATTCTACATGTTTTTATCACAAAAAATTTATCCTGAATCTTACAATAGGATCTCGCCGCGAGGCCTGCTGCATGATCATATCCTCATGTCAATTCTACCTGTCTTTTTCTTTCTTTCTATTTTTTTTTTCTGTCACGTGTTTGTGTTATTCACTGTGTTGAACAAAGACAAAAGTTTCCCGTATGAGAGCCACACTGACTTGCAGCATTCACTGCATGGGAGCCTCACGCATGCAATGTTTCCTTCGAGTAATTATCAGAAATCAAAGAGGGCAGAAAAAAGAGGAAAAAAAAAATTGAAAAGGAAGTAAGAAACGCGCCATAAGAGAGAGAGAGAGAGAGAGAGAGAGAGAGAGAGAGAGAGAGAGAGAGAGAGAGAGAGAGAGAGATTTATGGAAGAATAGAAAGCTAACCTTCAGTTCGGTAGCAAGGAACCATCGCTGCGCCGTCAAGCTAAATCACTCCGGAAACCCAGAGGCCGAAGACGCTGGAGGTGCTGAACAATTTCCCAGTGGACGCAACAGTGACGGTCACACACCATCCACTGCAGGCTGAGGAAATCATAGAACACTTTTCATAAAAAAAAGATGAAAAATATATAAATGAAATTATATAAATAGATTGAATAGTGACAACAACAAGAGAACTAAATAAAATGAATGAATAAATAAATAAATTAATTAATTAATTAATTAATATATATATATATATATATATATATATATATATATATATATATATATATATATATATAAATGAATAAATGCATAGGTAAGTAAGAGGATAATAAATAGAGAAATAAGAGATGTGCCTTTAGCTAAGACCGGACATTTATATTCTTAAGTGAATACGACGATATTAGTGGATCAGCAGCTAGGAGTTTGCGATTACTTTTCTCATACTACAATTGCAGTATACAGTTTTCTAAATAACAGAGGATGAAAACAGGAGTCATGTACAAAGGTGATAAGGGAACCGAGCAGCAGTAACTGGTGTGTCTTACGTGTTTCCTGCACACTCTTTAAGGCCCCATGGCAGCGGCCTCGCGGCGGGTTTCTTGTTTCCATCCCTGTCTCTTGGCACAGGAACGGAAGGGGAATGGGGAGAATTCTAACACCGATGAACGTTCTCGCAAAGCTGGCAAGTGACCTGGTTTTTATACTCGTGGCGGTGGTGGTTTGTACAAATGTCAGGCGAAAGCAAGAAAGACTCATTGGTGAATGTATGAGTAAAACACGTTGCTCCACAACAACACACTGTCAGCTGATGTCTCTTCCTGTGCAAAGAACACCATCATTAATCGAACAACCACCCTTCATTATACTGCAATACAGAATATCTAAGTCAGCATATTGGGGAATAATTTATGGAAACATGGTATTGATATTGATGAGTAAGTTGAGCGAGAGAAAGTGAAAAGTTTAGCCGAGGAAAGTAATGTCTTAATGACAGCAGACAACAAGTGACGAAAACAAAGTTATCATCTAATACACTCGTTGCTGAGATCTTACAATATTGTTTCGTAATAAAATAACATGCATTATTTATGAATAAAACCTCGGATGTGTGTCAATGCCTGCGATCCACTGACACCATCTTTTTTTTTTTTTTTTTTTTTGCGTCGAGGCTTATAGCGCCTGTAGGCTCACTTGAAGAGTGTGTAAGAAGGCGCTGTTCAGCTTCCGCCCATTAGTGCGCAGGCAATTTTATTTATAGTGGTACCCATATTAATGCCCATATCACCCCTCAAGCTCATCTTGGGTGTAACCACCTAGAACCTGGGTATCATGGTGACATGTAGGTAACTTTAAACCACTCGACAAATGGCAAAGTGTTCAAGGCGGTACGTGGTGGGATTCGACCCTACGCGTGGACGTCTGCCCGATCCCACGCTCACCACCTTATCCACTCCGCCACCGCCTCCATCTCAGTGAGTCGAGTGGAAGGAAGCAAGGCATGCAGGCAATTAGTAGTGTCTCGTGAACTATGGATGTAACCACCACTGGGACCTCACCTACCCTTACTAACTGAAAACTTAAGTTACGCGCACTAAACGATGAGAAAAAGTCTGAAGACAATCACCCAGAAAAGAGTTCATAAGACGAAAAACTTTTGATTTTACCCTTTCTAAAACAGCAGTATGAGTGGAACCTTCCCATGTGTAGCATATTCCATAAATGGATGGGTAAGGCCCTTACACAGAGTTAATTGCTGGTGGTGTGGGGGGTGAAAAAAAATGTTACTTTGGAGATAGTTAAATAAGTAAATTAATAATACTCGTATGGCGATCTCTCTCTCTCTCTCTCTCTCTCTCTCTCCGGTGGTGGGGTGTGAGCATAATAAAGGCATCTGATAAGTCAATCAATCATGCCTGACCCGCTCCAGGCAAGGCGATGCTCTGTTACTGAATAATTATGTGCAGCCGTGGAGAGCGAAAGTCGGAAATATACGCTAGCTGGACCGGGGCGGCGTCAGCCGAGAGATTGTTGACGGAAGCCAGTGAGAGATTGGGTAGCGTAAGTGTAGAGCAACTGAGGCTTGAATGTTAATTGCGGAGGCGTTCTCTGCACTAGGCGTCAATTGCGAACGGAACAATGCAATTCTACAACAATAATGAAAGCACGAATTATGTGTCGCTGAAAACGGAGGAAGACGAGGAGACAGACGAGTCTGGAGGCTGACGAGGCAGAGGTCGGCATCTTGCGTCACAGGAGACATGTCGTGCACACGCAAGAAGGTAACGAAAGTGAAAGCAAAAGTGCCGGATGAAAGTGCAAGGGAAGTTAGGTAGGCCGATGAAGCTGTATCTGAATGTGTAAATAGCTCGTCTTAGGACCGATTGTCTGCAACAACCTAAATGTTCACCCTCAAACATTACCTAACTATCTTCTACTTTCTCCACTCCATGTTTTCTAATGGAGCCTGGGAAAAGGAAGTCAAGCTCTGCGTATAATGGAGCAGAATATCAATAAACGGTTTCGCGTTTGTCTCATAAGTACTGCACATACGACTGCCTCTAGAAGTGTGTGTGTGTGTGTGTGTGTGTGTGTGTTGCTTACATTTACATTACACGCATGCACTCCACTCATCACAACACTTATACAAACAGTACAGTCCACCACCCGTGGTCGTGGACACGCGGAGGAGACAGTACACAAGTAGCCCGTGCCCTAAAGGAGGAAGGAGAAAGGAGCGGCACCACAGATATTCCTTCCTCCCTCCATGGCTTCATGCTCTGTCAATCACGTAAGGGAGTTTACTTGCTCTGCACTCTTGTTGTTGACGCCTGATCGAGACCACTTAACGGAAGCAAGAAGTCTACTTGCCTGGGACACACAATACTGACTCCTTCCGGATGAGAGCAACACCTGACAAACGGTGCACCGAGGTGTTTCGAACTCCGCGTCGATACTCACTGACTCACTGTACCTCTCTAATAATATACGAAGCTGTTGTGTTTCTCTCTCTCTCTCTCTCTCTCTCTCTCTCTCTCTCTCTTTAAAAGTAATTATAATATAAACTCAACATACAGTATGTAGTTAAAATTTTTTAGCTACTAGTTACGTCATGCATCGGCAATGTTGGTACGTACTCTCTCTCTCTCTCTCTCTCTCTCTCTCAGACACCAGCCGGAATGGACAATTTTTCATGAAGCTCTTGATGAGTTGGAAAAATTGGCCGCATTCTGACGACTGACACTTACAGCAAAACTGCTTTACCGCAACATTTATAGGCTACGAAGCCGCGTCCATTATGTAAGTGAATGAGATAATGTTGATTACCGATAGTAACGACTACATTTCTCTTTGTCAAATATCGAAAGTAGCTATACCTACAGTTATAATGAATAGCGTCTGCTTAACGAGAGAGAGAGAGAGAGAGAGAGAGAGAGAGAGAGAGAGAGAGAGAGAGAGTTCGGGCAGTGAATATACACACACACATAAAAGTGAATTAAAAAAAAAAAAATCAAGAAAAAAAAAAAAAAAAAAAGAAGACCGTTGATATTCAGTTTCACACACATACGTACGCTTGCGTCGCGCACACATTGACTGGTCAGTGTCTCACGGTTCACTTCATAGGTTCAGCTTCGGTGTTATAATATCTACGTACATACGGCTCTCTGTCCTTAACAACTACAGGTGGCGAGGCGTGTGGGTCGCCGTGTGCAGGCAGCAATGAGGTGAGTTTGAAGCATAATCATGAAAAGACCATAATTGTGACTTTTAGATAACTTTCAGCTGACGGCTCTGTAGTATGATATTGATATGTGATATTTTACTAAGTGGCTTATACTTACATATAATAAGGTACCATTTAACTTGATATATTTTCTCTCCTTTCCTTGTACTTAGAACCAGCACAGGGATATGCTTGACTGTCCTGCTTGCCTTTTGGGGTACCCTGGGCAGCTCGGCAGTAGTGAAAAAGGATAGATCTCGAAGACAGGCAATTGGTGATGGTGGTGAAGCAAATGATGGCGATGTTGAAGAGGAGGTGGTTGTGACTGGTGGTGGTGACAGTGAGCCAACACTCTCTGTACCACCAGTAAATGACACTACCTCCTCCAGCACAGTTTTTCACCAGATGTCACAATACCTACCACCACCCCTCCACCTATCACCACCACAGATGAAACTACCACTCCTAGACTTCCTCCTCAGCCCACCTTTAACAATGTTCTTCCATCTACCACCAATTCTTCAGATGATAACATAACTACCATAGTTCCTCCTCTGGCCATTCTAAACAATGTTCCTCCATCTACCACCACCACCACACTTCCTCCACCTACCAACACAACTCAAGATTCTTCTACCAGTGATCCTCCATCAACCACCACTACCACTACCACCACCACCACCACATCACCACCCAGCAACAGCACAGTTATGTCTTCACCAGATAACATCATCACTACTTCAAGTACAATTATTCCTCCACTTACCACCACCACCACCACCAACAGTAGCACTTCACCATCTTTCACCAGCTCCAATATTATTGCTAGTCCTGGCTCATCCACCACCAATACTGGAAGAGCTGGAAACATAATCTATAGGTCAGTTTCATGTAGTGCTCTATTTAAATGTGTAGTCTATTGAGAGTGAAACAAAGAGGTTGCCATAACAAGCATGCTGCCACAATAGCCATTAGATTTAGACCCAAATTAACATATGCCATAAGACCAAGAACACTCTTTTAAACTTTGCCCAAGCATAATCACAATATTTTCTATTATTGCTTATTTTCTTTTATATAGTTACACATACTATTACAGTTTTTTGTCCTCGTCCACTTCTTTAATTTCATCTTTGTACTCCTTTCTCATTTTTACCACCGATGGAAGGAAATGTAGACTATTCTTTTGTAGCCACTCCTTAGAGGGTATCCCAAAAAAGCAGTGCCACAGTAAATTCTTTTAGGTTTGACCACTTTAGTTTCAAGCCCTTTCCATTCTTTAAAAGAATGTCCATAAAAATATTTTACTTTTACCAGTACATGGGGCTTCTTCCTTGGTGGTATGCTGACTTACCTCAGCATCAGTGACACCTTTCGAGTTCCTCTCACACGAGCAGTGGACAGCTGGTTTGGGCCCCGCTCCCATCGCCGCCGCCGCCGCCACACCCAGGACGAAGGTCTCCAGGCCTATGTGGCCACCACCTTCACTGCCTTTACTAATGCAATTGACAAAATTAATGCAATTTTTGAAAAAATAAAGAAATCATAAACCTGTTTGAAATCAGTCAATGAAGTTTTGAAGCAACATCTTTCTGATGTACATAGTTTATTTCAAAGTAACAAAATATATTTGTATATAATTTTGAATTTCTTACACCTAAATCTGGAAGCCAAAATGCTCCTGCTAAAGAAAGTTGTAAATATCAACCTTCTAAATTAGAGAGGAGTAAAAACATGATAGTTTGTTTGAGTGGATGATCACATACTATTATATCATACAACAGGTAAGTGACATCAACTAGTAGTACTGTGTGTGTGTGCATTCACTGGCACGCATGTGATAAACTCAGCTACATTATTTCTATAGGACTGCCAAGACTTTTGTTGATATGAAGAGATTTATCCTTGAGATGGTGATTTTGTTTCATATATATATATATATATATATATATATATATATATATATATATATATATATATATATATATATATATATATATATATATATATATATATACTATATAAGCATGTGTTGTGCCAATATTCCTTTTAATAGGTATTGATCAAGACGAAATGTCTATACAAGTACATTCAGGTACCATGGAAAGTGACTTACAGCTCCTGATCCTTTCATATATCCTTCTAAAGCATGCAGAGAATATGGAAATACACTGTACATAAATAAGTATAAAGACTTTATAATAAATTTGTAAGTGTACTATATCATTAACATACATTTGTACTGCAAAAGCAATTTTGTACCACTAAATATGAGTATATACATTTAAGCAATGAATAAAAAACTACTGAGTATCAGGTCATGCAGTCAACATACAAAGAGCACAATTCTTATAAAATGCAAACACCAGAAATGTAATAAATCAATGAAACACTCCCAATTTGTCACTAGTTAATGATATAGAATACAGGTGGTGTGTCTTGGTAGGAGAGAAGGCTCACTGCTGAAGGGCACGATGCACCAGGGGAGAGACCACCTCCTTGTGGGCATGAGAGACCCGTCCTTGAATCACCTTTTTCCTCAGCCGCTGAAAAAACCAGGACGCTGAATATATGACATATTTCATACAGGAAAATTCTTCAAATAATTTCCATTTAATCTACAAGATACTAATGCCATCTATTTTCATACGTCAATGAAAAGTCAAGATGAATTTTTTCTCTTCCCACTGCTTTGGGACCAACTAAGGAAGTTAATCTGGGATATTGTCAGGAAAATGCTACACCATATCCAAAGTAAGAAAAGCAAGGAAGGGCAACCATGGTAGAGCTGACACCATCTTTTGGCCTCACTATCTTATTTTCTCTGGTATGTATTTACAAACCAATGAGATGTAATTGTTGGATTTCCTTTAAAAAAAAAATAATAATAATTAAAAAAATAATAAAATAAAATGAAAACAAATATATATAATCAATGCTCTGATGACAATCTTTTCTAGTGATTGCAATAATTTTCTATGTAGTGGTATAAACTAATGATACCACCAACATATATGATTGATAGACACAGTTTACTGTCTCCAATATATCAGTGCAGTGTTTTAGTGTAAATACACACTAGAATTTGACTGTTTATATCTTTATTTTATTAATAAATTTCAGCCACATAATCAATAAAGATGTAATGAAAATGACTGACCATTACCTGGCTATAAAGATTGGCTAGGAGTCTGTTTGTGTGGCGAACGGCAGAAAGATGCTGCCTGGCTCCTGGTGCTTTGGCTTCTGGCAGCAAGCTGTACAGCCTCTGGTTCTGCTCCCTAATATCCTTATAGGAGAAAAGTGGCCCCAAATCTGGAAGGCAATTGCAAGCAATTATAAAAAAAAACACTGAAAGTCAAAACACTATCTTCTACAATACCTAATAACAGTAAGTTAAATAGAAAGAAGAAAAAAAATGATGATTTGAAAATTGCAATAAAATCTAGTCACAGTATGAAAAACGAGTGAAGGCACAACTTGCCTGACTTATAAAGGAAGCGTTGGAGAGTAGAAGGAGTCTGTAAATTGGGAGGCAGTTGAGCCAGCACTTGATGGTTTTGGGTCTGAGCTGCTTGTCGCATCTCACGCTTCAGTCGAATCAGAGCAGTGCGGTCACCTGCATCTCGTAGGTAATCTGGTCGAGCCATGGCCAGTGCTTCCTGTGAGAAAAGTAAAGAAAATTTTTCATTAAGCTCTTGACACATGACGGTATTAATGAGAAAAATCTAATCTGATATAAGCCTGAGTGATGAAAAATGCAGAACTGTGTGTGTACCATTTCTTTATCTGAGGATTAACATTTTTCTGTTATCAAAATACTTTACTAGTTTTCAGTTTTCTTCATGAATGTGTTATACAAGGCTAAAGTGTTCCCTATAGCAGGTGTTGGCGTTCTGAATGAGGTTCAAAATAAGCAACATTAATTTGAGATATGATAAATGTAATAAATATAAATGCTGGACTGATCACATTTCTTTTTTTTTTAGTGTTTGTCATCTGACATTGATCCTAGTTTTAAATAATGAGACATGACAAACTATTAAGATTTTAAACTCTTCTAGTGTTTACATACTAAGTTTATCAATTTACTTATTCAGCTCACTATAACACATGAATGAAAGCTAACAATGCAACAATACTACCTTACCTGAAGTGTCATGGTTTTCTTAGTGGAGTGAATAGTGGTGGTGTTGGCAGTGTTGGTGGTACTGGTGAAGGCTGCTGGCTTTGACTTTACATATTCATTTGTTTGCTTAAGAAAAGTTACTTCAAATGTGACTGGTTTCTTCTGTTCACACATTTCTTTATCTTTTACCCATCCAACTTTCAGTGTGGCTGGCTTTGTATGCTCCCCAAGTCTTGCTGGGCCATTGTTCTTGCTAGTGACATGAGACTCTGTCACTTCCTGTATGTGGTTTTTCATAAGATTTGCTCTATTAAGGTTTTCCTCTACTTTGCTCTGAGTTGGTTTATGAGAGTTGAAATTCTTTGTTGATTTGGACTTTTTAACACTAATTATTGAAGGTTTAGCTTTTTGTTTAGATTTGTCCTTCGGCATGGGAGGAGAGATCGACAACCATCCTGGTGGCTCTGAAGCTGGTGACTCCTCAGCCCCTCCTTTGAGGCCCTCTACAGGTTCTTCAATGCTGGACTGGACCTTTTTGTTGTACTTTTGTTTCCTTGGAGGAGGATGGTGGCTTTGGCTGGTGTCTTCACTGATATTACCAGTGAGGTCAGATTGTGGAAGCTGCTCAATTTCCTTTGAACACTCTGTAGAGAAGCTATTATCATCATTGCTATCGTAATACTTTCCTTCATTCTGAAATGACTCAGCCTTACTTGATGATGTTCCACCATATTCACAGGATTCCAGGCTGATGCTCTCAACTGAGTGGGACAAGGAAGACTGACTACTAAGAGTCCTGTCTTCACTACCTGATTTTGGTCTTGGTTTACCTTTAAAGGGCACTGATCTGTTCTCCAGTTTTGCTCTTTCCTCTTTATCTGATTTTGTTACATCTTTATGTTTTCTTGAAGGCATAGGCTTGTCCCTTAAAGTTCCTTTTTTTGCACTTATTTTTTCATTGATTAACTGCTCACATGATTTAGATCTTGATTCTCTATTGTTTTTCATCCCCTTTACCACTGCCCTATCCTTGCTGACTTCATTAGATTTGTAAGTCTTCTCAGCACGATATTTCCTATTTGAAACAGATTTAATCTTATCTGTGATTTTTCCATGGCTGGATTTTCCAATGTGCTTTTTAGTGTACCGAGTGTCTTCATTGGCTTGGGAAGTCTGTTTAACTTTACCCAAATTCTTGTTTTTCAGTGACTCTGTTGTGCTTTCCCTCTCACTGGAACTGACTGAGATCCTGCTTCCCCTTTTTCTGGAACTCTTTCCCACATACAAGAGTGAGTCACCAGTCTGCACTCCAATACTTTCCCCTTTCCTTTCACTCCTCTGAGCAATACACTCATTGCTTGGAAACATCTGTCCAAAGTCCTTGGATACAATTTCATCACCAGTGGGAGATTCAGAAACAGGAACTCCTTGTGCTGCTGGTGACTTGAAAGTCAACGTTCTACCACTTGTGAATGTAGCAAGATTAACTTTTCCAATGTGATTCTTCTCCTTGGACTCCCTGCCATCACCCTGTCTAGATATCTGGTCCTCCAAGGCAGGCAGATCACTGCCACTTTCCTCAGATATAGGAAGAGCTCGTGCTGACTGTAACTCAGAACTGCTGCCACCACCTGCTATAGTCCTGACAGCAGAGGATTCAACTGCTGAAGATCTCCTTTGACCTGACAAAGTAACTTCTGGGCTATAACTATGAACACTCTGGCTGCTGAACCCAGACTGTAAAGCGTCTCCCTTTTCCCATGGTATTTTTCTGTTATGGGAGTGTAAAGCCCAGGATCTGGGGCTGGGATGAGACTGTAGTACAGTTCTTCGTGACCGTTCTTCAGTGCTAGCCAGCTTCCTGACCTCTTCCTCCACCTGCCTCATCGTTGAAGCTCTGGAACTGTTAACGTCAGAGCTCAATTGACTGATATTAACTCTAGGTGAAGATGAATATGACTGGGAAATGCCTGAAGGTCCCTGGGACAGCTTTGTATCTTCTCCCTTTCCATCATTGGATGGAAATGAATTTTCTTGACCTGAGAAATGAGTGCTTCTTGAAACCTTCCTAGGATAATGAGACAAATGTTTCTGTTTTTTGGTTGCATGTGTACTATCTTCACTTGACATGATGCTACTAGTTGTGGTATCTGGAAATAAGTTGTCTATGATTATTAATCTTGTAACAGACGATTATCGTTTTCAATTAAGTTTTTTCTCAAATGCCATAGACAAAGGAATGCAAAGAACTGGCTTTGGGGGAGTTACCTGGCAGTACAATAGTGCTATAATCCAGGTAAAAGGAATGGAAGATAAACAATTGATAAAGAAGATAATTAGATCTGGAGTGAGAAACACAAGGCAATGATGAAGACCATGAATGAGATGGCTGAGTAATGTGAAGAAAATATTTAACCCCTAAAGGACAGGACATCTCTTGTAGACATCCCTGCCAGACAGTTTAGTTTTGACAATTCAGCAAAAATAGGTAATTTTCCATCACCAATTTCTCAATTTTGCATTAAACAACTGGTTAAAAAGTAATAGCATCACACTTATCAGCGAGAAGGAAGCTCCTTACCTGAATGACCCAGGAGGTTATGGGTCTGCATATTGCCAGTGGTGTCAGATCCTGTGCCAGAGTTAGCCTTGGTCACCTTCTGCTTAAAGGCACCTTCAGAACCAATGCTGTCTCCAAGCTGATCCAACAAGGCTCTTCATGTTTAAAAAAGAAAAACAATTATAATAAAGCCTAAAAAGTATAGAAAAACTGGTGAATTCTTTAATATTCATTAATAAATAATTCTTTAATAAATATCATTAGTTCACAACTTCATGGAGAAAATGCATCTTAGCTTAACTACCATGGATCAAATAGATACAGTTGGTACAAAATACAAATCATGACAGTTCAATAAACAAACAAAATCCCAGCACATACTTCTCTAGTTTCTCAAGAGTATGGATGTGCCGCTGAATCTTTCTGACATACTTCTGCTTTTGAAGCTGAATGAAGGAGATCTCACAGCTCACATCTTGGGCATCTGTGAAGACATGTTTCTTATACAACTCAAATAATGATTACTCAATATGATTTACACTCCTTTGGTTTCGACTAACATGTAGAATGAGCAGAAAAAGATATTAATTTTGGCAATACAGATAAAGAACATCTCACTAAAACAGGAAACTACTGCACATTTTTTCCTAATAATTCCAAAACAGATCATGCATGTTACACTTCAGCTGAGATGGGATGCTGCATCAGTGAGTGAATGGTGGATATCATTCGACATCCTCGTCTTCTCTTATAATTCAGCAACAGTCAGAAGTTTAAAGGCAGAACAGAACAGAGCATTGAACTGCTGGATTTATCCTCAGCACTGTGGCATGTAACCAGAGCAGATTACAGAGGCAAGTCACCATACAAGATTCTTTTTTAAAAATTTCCTGACCTATCCCTTTTCCTTTTCTTACTCTCCTTTGAATATATCAAAAGTGCCAAGTAAAATAAAGAGGCTACTGCAGCAACCTCTATGCTCATTGCAGGCATGATGACAATTAAGCTCTGGACAGGAAACATTGTTTGGAAACAGTTTCTCAAAAAAAAAAAAAAAAAAAAAAAAAAAAAAAATCCGAAACAATGTTTCCTGCTGTGGAGAGGAATTAAATTTGATCATGTGTGTTTTTTTCCCGAGCCAGCAATGTTACACCAGCTGTATGTCACATTTCATAGGAGGGGAAGTGTTGGTAAATTGAATAAAATTACTGTAGTAGAAAATCCTACTTGCCTGTGCAACTTGAAGGAGTAGAATTATGGCTTTCAGACTGTTGCTGGTGCTGCCAAGGCCGACTCAGTGTTTTGGATTGAGTGGCTGAATCACTTCTTGTAGAACTCTCAGGTGGGACAGGAGATTCAATTCTCTGCCTCTCCTCTTCCTCCTGGCATTATAAAAGTAAACATGTCACATAAAAAAAGGTGACATGCAACAAGCCAATTGGCACAAGTTAGTGATCAATAATATCAGTCAACTACAAAATTATCATTCATCAAATTACATCTTTAATTGATCAAACTAGAAATCTTCCATTAATAAACTTTACTTTTAGACCTGTAAATCAATAAACTTTTCTAAGACCTAAAACCCATGATTAGTGCGTCTAAAACCCTTTATACCAAAGCAAACAGACATGTTACATACCTGGCCCTCACTGGAGACATAGCCAAGTAAGCGAGCATCACGTGGAGAGGTAGAGTAGAACTCAAAGCTGGATGCCAGAGCCTCATCCACATGTCTGTGTCTCTCTCTAATAGTTTCATAAGCTGATTCTGAGCCTGAGCTGGTCCAAGGATGGACGGGCAGCCTTCCAGGCTCTCCACTGTGATGACGGTGGTGGTGGTGGTCATGATCTGAGGGGGATTCGCTGGGATGGCTGTCGTCGTGGTCATCAGTGTAATCTGGAGGCTGGTGAGCTACATGCAAGCCACCTTGCCGATCCTGGTACAGCCGCTCACACCTGCCACCTCCTGCCCACCACTGGCTACTGCTGGGCTCTTCCCTGGGCCAGGTGTGGAGCGGAGAACTGTTGCTGTGGCCTGGAGAAGACTCAGAATGAGGACTGCCAATGTCCTGGCTCCTTCCTAACTGGTATTGGTCATCAGGGAGGCTGGAGAGTGCCCTGTGATTCTCCTCCATAATTATGGCTCCCTCCACATTGACAAGGTCTGCAAAGCAAAGGAAATTACAACTTTCTGAAACAGCAGTGCATATTGAATATTTATTTGAATAAGTCTATTTTCTGTGATAGGAGACTGATAAGAATAATTTCAATGAATTCCTTTCATGATGATCAATTAAGAAACAAGTTTTCTGAGAATAGGAAAAGCTTGATTTCAATATTATCTACATACATACCAAGTCGACATATTCTGTGAAAGAGAATAGACGAGACAGAGACATGCAGTTTACATACACACATACATGCATATATACATTCACCTCTAGCTAGGTGGGGATTCATCCACACTGCCCACACAGTGTAAGGCTAAGAAGCATAGCACACTCAGATACTTCCACACTGGGCCTTGGCGGCAAATGTGTGACACACGACTTTTTCCACTTCCCTCCATTGACATGATCAATTAATCTGATTAATTATATGAAAACCTCAATGCTGTTTTGAACTTTCCTTTCAAGCATAACAATTGTGTTCCATTGATCCTAATCACACCCTCTCTCCTTTGGTCCACTGACCACACAATAAACTTATCAAAAACTATCTAACCATTCAAGCTCAAAGTCTTTCAGTTACACAAATGAAATTCTGAATCTATTACAAAATATTAAGTAATGTTGATTGCTATCAAATAAACTATTATATTTTTGTATAGTATTTTATCTAATAATGAATACTGTATATATAATTATATTCTATTTCTTACTTTCAGAATCACATTCATTGATGGAACTATTCTCAGATGGTAAGCGAGGTGTAACATGAGTTGTTGGAGTTTTTTCCTCCTGCTTGCCCTCTGCCTGGCCACGGGACAAGTCTGCATTAACAACAGCAGGGACGTGTTCTCCTTCCACCAAACCTGCTTCCCATTCTGTTGGAGCAAATACCACACACTAGACATTCTTCCTTAAAATCTATATCTGAATTAATTTAATGGCTTATTTATAGCTTCTACCACGTTACACCAAAAAGAGACAAAGTGCTGGCTTAGTCAAGATCAACAAAAGGCACTAACCGTGTGACACAGCCATGAAGTATGTGCGTGAGGCAGACGGGGGACGGTATGGTACAACCACCACAGTGCCTCCGGGAGTTGTGCACCGATCTTGCTCAACAACACCTTTCTCCTGTTCCTCTCTTTCTCTCTGTTCTTTCTGTTCTCTAGTGTGACACTGGTCATTCTCATTCCCTCCACTGTCCTGCTGTCCCTGCTCCCTGTTATCACTTGCTTGTTCATCCTTCTTGCTGCCTGTGGATGTCAGAGTAAGGTAAGACACCTCATTTTTCTCAAAGAAAATGATTGAAAAAATTTAACCCAGCCTGCATCTGTAATTAACCCATAAATAACTGAGAATCATAGTATAAAATAGGGTTTTTCATACACATACCTATATCACAGTACTTATGTAAGAAATGAACAACACTACCAGCATATGTCTATTTTCCATAAAAATACAAGTAGATAAAAATAGAGAGCATTCATTCTATAAAGTCCAACTCTTCTTCTTTGCCTCTTGTCATCATGTCAGACTTTACACCTTATGGCTTAAAACAAAAATTTAATATTATGTAAAATAAGTTTCTCATATTTTGATGATACACATAAAAATTAACCATTATTTCTGAATATTAATGATTTAGTTTTATACACCATAAAAAGTTGTCAATTACAGGTCTACGAGTATATAGAAACATATGCCCTTCCACTTGTAAACTTATTAATGTACACATAGCCTCAAATCACAAAATCGTATTTTTAGAAAAAAGAAAAGTAGAAAAAAAAAAAAAAAAAAAAAAAAAAAAAAAAAAAAAAAAAAAAAACACTCACCACATTCGACCAAGGGGATTGGGATGTCCAGCTCTTCACAGGTTCCTGGAGTGGGGTGCCTCTGATCACCAGCATGAGAGTCTGAAGTTTCTGATGTGAAAGTGTTTGAAGTGTCAGTGGTGACCTGAGGATGGTCAAAGGCAATTTCTCCAAACATACGAGTAATAACACCCGCTACACCTTGCCTTAGTCGACACTCTTCTTCTGTGACAGATGGAATGCCCACAAAACGTACATAATCTTGTAATTTGTTATAATCTTGCACCTTCCTGAGAGAACCATTGTCTAGCAGAGCCTGAATATGCTCCTGAAGCTTGACTGACAGTGCATGGAGGGCATTGTTGAAGGATTGAAGGGACACTTGGTTCTCTAGAGTTGATTCAACATCTGCAGCAACTTTCTGAAGGTCCGTCAAGTGTCCTTGGCTAGAGGAACTGCTATCTTCTCTCATGTCCCTGCTTTCTAAGTCACTATTGCTACCTCTTCTAACCATGTATTCGTGATTTTTTGCATTTTCACTATTTTTGCGAGCCTTCAGGTCACCAAGCTCATCAGTTGAGAGTGGCCGGGAAGTAAGACTTTCAGTGTCAGTGTGTGAGGGCAGCCATGCAGGTGAGCTTGTTTCTGATCTGGAACTGATGTCATTGCCACTTGAAGTCCAAGATGGCCTTCCATGTTGATAACGTAAATATTCTTTGTCATGTATTGTAAGAGAAGATGTGGAGCTACACCTTGAATCACCTGTTACAGATTTGTGTTTTTTTTCTACTGGCTGGTGTTGCGAGACATCTGTTGTAGCAGGGTTGACAGTGGTGCAGGCCGAGGTGCCAGCCACTGGGAGAGGTGACATACTCTGCACAAGAGTGCTGGTGCTTGTGGATGTGTTGGTTACCATTTGCTCCCCCTTTTTATTCCATGAGGCACTGGTTACTGTCCCTGAAAAGACTTTTTCTGCCACACCACTGACACTGGATCTGGTGTGTGAGGACCTCACAGAAGGTAGAGACTGTTGGCTGTTACTCCTTTGACATTGATCAGAACTGACTGCTGGTGTGGCCAGCTCCACTAAACTGCAAGATTTACCTTCCCTATCATGTTCTAATTTGGTTTCCTTGAGTGCCCTGTTAATGGAATGCAAGGCTTTGTTGGATCTCCTAAGCGGGACCTCTGCATCTTGAGGGCTGGTCTGCAGTGCCCGGCGGCGTAAGCGCCGGCGGGGACTCTGTGTTGGGCTGGATAATTTGTTACTTAAGTTTTCTTCACTGGAAGACAAATAAGCCTTGTCTACCCGGTTCTGATGAGTCCTGGCTGAGTGCAAGGGGGAGGATGCTGGCAGATCAGTAGTAGACTTGCTTGAGGTCCCTTTGGTACTGCTTTTTATGGTTCCAGACTTTCCTCCTTTTTTCATCCCTCTTTGCTTTTCCTTGGCTTGGGTTGTGCCTTCTGGTTCTGTCCTGAGCACAGATGCATAACTACCAAGTGCAATTCTCTCTAAGGTGCTGAGTGAAGCAGCAGGAGTCACATGTGTATTTGTTCCTAGATAGCCAACATCAGCACCTGAATCCCACTCCATCCGTTTACTGGAAGCAACACTGGAAACTGAGAGCACCGAGGGAGAGGTTACTCTATCAGAAGATTCTGGAGGATTTGTGGACTCCATTGAAACCAAAGAAGCCAAAGACACTTCCGGCTCAGAGGGTGGAACTGAAGGACAAAGTGGGAGTTGGTTCAAGTAGTGCTGGCGGTCCAGTGGGTCATCAGTGATGCTTGATACCAAGTTCAATGAGGCCTTTACATCCTGCATCCTGCCCCTCACAGCATCCTGGAACTGTCTCAACTTTCCCCGGGGACTAATAAGACCACCTACAATAAATGTTGGCTGAATGAGGGATGCCTCACTTCCAGGGGCAGATGTAGCAGTTGTGGTGCTAGAAACATGGTCTCTTTCACAGCCTTGCACCTCACCCCGTTTCATCTCTAGAACTGTACTCAAACTGTCTGTGTTTTCTGACTGACTACCAAGGGATCCCAACTGACCCTCTGCATTATTCAGACTGGCTGCTGTAGCCTCAGGTTGTGATTTTTTTCTGATTTCTTCCTCAGACTCTTCACCATCAGTTGATCCCAAGTCCTTACGGGAAGCCTGCACCAACACCTCCTCACTCTGTCCTACTGCTGGGGGTCGGATTCCTTTCTGGGGTTTTTTGCTACCCAGTCTTCTTCCTGAATTGACAGATAGATCTACTTCTGCATCTGGAGTACTAAGGCCAGCTGGAGAATTGCGTTCTAGGTCCTCCACACTACTGTCCATGGCCTGGTCTGGGGATTGGCCAGCATCTGCACCTTCAACTGCATCACGAATGGGCACCAAAGCTAAACCACCATTATCTGCCCACTCAAGAGTCTCTATGTCAGAGGTGCTGCCATAGTAGGCATGAACACCTCCAGGTACTATGAATCCCTGGTCTCCTCCAGGGGAGAAAATAAGCTCACTGCTTCGAGCTACTTGGGTTTGAGTATCTAAATTTAGTGGCTGTCCAAATCTTCTTACAAAAGCAGTGATCCCAGCCACTGGAGGACAATCCGAGCCAGGAGTTTCTCCTCTTTGCTTTGGAATTTGGCTTCTGCCTGTATCCAACTGTGTCTTCTGTTCACATTCCTGTGACTGTGGCACAGCTGCTTCTGGACTACCCTGAGTTACTTCTGAATTAGTCTCTGTCTCCCTTTCTTGAAAAGTTCCACCAACTGGCATATCAAGAGATGATCCACCTTCTATTTCCTCTCTCTGGCATAGACTAGAGGCAGTGAATGGAGGTGAACTGACAGTAACTTCTGGTACCACAGCAGTCCATGACTCACTGTCAGTGTCCTCCCAAACATTGGGCTCAGTGTCACTGAAGGTATGAGCTCCTTGTCCTTGGCCATGATGGTATGAAGGCCTTAAATAAATTTCTGGTAACCCATCTTGTTTTTCTTTATTACTGCTCATTCTCCCTGAAATAGAAAACAGAAATCCCACTATAAAGCAGATTGAAATCCTTCAAAAAGAGAGATAGGACAAACAAGGTCTCATTCAAGGTTTTATATGAATAAAGGGGGCTGACCCTTAAGTATGGCGTCACTGTCCCCGAGAAGCCGTCCCGCGCGCTTGCCTCGATTCCTGGCTCCCACTTCGCAGCTCCTCCACCCAGCTGATTTGATATCACATATATGAAGCCATGCTATTGGTCAGAGAGAGAGAGAGAGAGAGAGAGAGAGAGAGAGAGAGAGAGAGAGAGAGAGAGAGAGAGAGAGAGAGAGAGAGAGAGAGAGAGAAATATGAAAATGAATAAGGAGTGAGAATATGAAAACGAATATGGAGAGAGAGAGAGAGAGAGAGAGAGAGAGAGAGAGAGAGAGAGAGAGAGAGAGAGAGAGAGAGAGAGAGAGAATATGGTAACGAATAAGGCAGCGTTTCTCAACCTTTTTACCTTTGCGTAACCTTTAAAATACATGACATGTCTCAAGGAACCCCTGCGCAAAAACAAAATTATATACCATATATTTCTCATTTTATGTGACGTCAAATCCACTGGGTGGAGGAGCTGCGAAGGGGGAGCCGGAAATCGAGGCAAATGCGCGGGATGGTTTCTTGGGGACAGTGACAGTATGGCTATTAATTTCAAATACACAGCATCATGTTTGATTTTAGGGATAACCCAGGGGGAGGATAAAAATATAAAGCTAATATTATTGCTCTAGTGCTCTAGTCTGACTGGAGAATTTGTTTATCATTTCTTGGCACAGCCTTCCTCCAAGCAGTTCTGAGTGGCCGAACACTGGTTAGAGATGCTCTACCCAATAAGATGACCAGGTACAATACGAGTAATACACCAAAATACACGGGGAAAGTGTTTTCTGACCATGGCCTCTGTTATTGTTTGATGAAGCAAATCACCTCAGGTTTTAATTTTGATGAAGTGGACACAAGAACCTCTTAAATTTTAACAATCAAGAAAAAGCATGAAGCCTAATCAAAGAAAATTATAATAAATCAAATAAAGATAAAGTGCGCTGGGAAGCACCCAACAAGCAGCACCCGAGGTCATGAGAGTTTATCACCCGGACCTCATTTATCAAAGTTTTCACTACTACAATCCTACATGATGCTAGGGGTACACCACCCACCACAGCACGGCACCAACACCTACCTGGCGTGGCCTGTCACCATCACACCAGCACCAAGCCCAGCACATCCGCCAGGTTCAAATCCTCTCAGCAAGGGATGTACATGACCACAGCCTCCACCTCCATCAGCACTAGCCAGCCATCTGTCCTCTATTCTCACTTCTCAGGCCTGCTCCTAAAATAATGCCTAGTGTAGTACATAGGCGAGAGAAAAAAAGATGCAAGCACAAGTTTCACAGGAATTGTTAGAGCTACCCAGTATCAACTCCTGTCCGCTCCGTTGTTTACATCACTCCGCAATCCGCTGTCGTGTTCGTAGCTCGCATGATCGTCTCTCTCTCTCTCTCTCTCCTCGATGTCACTGATGATATTACAGTTATGCCTTTACATCCCTTATATCTATTCTCGTTTTATGATGTAATCCTTAGTCTTCAGTTTGTGTTATCAATATGTACTAATTAATCAATGAATGAATCAGATTTCTTGTCCTGCCCACTCCTACGCCGATAATACCACGCCACATTTCATAGGACCAAACCTTCAAGAAATAAACATAATGCAGGCAAGTCACATAAGTCGGACTTCTAACATCTCTAAAATTTCTGATTGAGGTAGCGCAAACTTGAGTAGACTAGAATTGTTCAATGCCTCACAAACTCAATTTATCCATCTATTAACTTCACCCAACCTTCCAGACAACTGTCCCTCTTCAATGACACTGAACAGTCTCCCTCTTCTACACTTGAGTAACATATTCAATCTATCCTTTACAATCTAAAGTGGAAACCAAGATTCTGCCTGAGTCGTCTCCGCCAGTCTTTTCCGCCCCACGTAACTGCTTTAGGGGAAGATAACCAAGTTGAATTCCTGTACCCGTTTAAGATTGGTGGCGTGCCTTATATCAGCTGGGGGTTCGGGGCTGTACACTCAAACTGAACGACTCGAGCACAGCTAGTAAAGGCGGGTTCACACGTGCCAATTTGCGACTGAAATTGCAAGTCGTTAGAAGTATTGCCTGAGCCCTTCTAGTCAGAAAACGTCACACATAGCGACTGGAAAATATCGATTAATTGGCGCCTTGGCGGTGTCGCGTGCGAAATTTCGCACGCGACAGCGGGAAGTGAATGTACACAAACAGCGACCAGCAAAGATTTCTTCCTCCGGTGACTATGCTGAAGCAGTGGTTGCCTGTGGATACAGCCCTGGCTAAGTAGAAGGAAAGAAAGGATCGAGAGTCTACCACACACTACTCTTAAGAAGACTATGCACAGTTGTGATCAAATTAAATTCTAACAAGTCTTCAATCCTCATCTCTAACACCACCTTACATTGAAGGAATTAGTTCTTGGAGAGTGGCAGCTATTTCGTCGAGCGACGGTTTGCGTAATTTTTTTTATTTTTTTTTTATTTTACTGTTCATTCATTTCTGAGGTTCCAGATGTGTGTGATTTTTCCCTCACCAACTCTAGCATCTTCTCTATAGACCATATTAATTTTCGAAGCTTACTCCGTGACGTCACAACGTGAACAAAGTCGCAAATCGACTGAACAAGACCAACATGTAGGTCTTGCGACTGGTTTCTTCAGTCGCTAAGCACCAACATTCAGTCGAAAACTACCAACAGAATCTCATTTACCGGTAGCCTTTTCAGAAAGCCTTGTTACATTACTGTTCCGTATATACCTGTTATCTTTCACCATAATTTTACACCCTCGCTCATGATAAACAAAAATTGGGGTGGTTTCCAGCCCTCTCGGCCTACCCCACCTGGTAGTATCATAATATACCACTCGTCCATTTTTTTTTTCTTTTTTTAGAGTGGAGTCAAAAGTTATCAACTCCTCTCCTCTAACTGACTTCCTTCATCCTTTTTCTCATCGCTGCACTGCTGCATCTTTTTTGGTGTTACTTTTCTACTGCTACTTTGAAGCCAACTATATAGTACTCTTCTGATCTTGCTAATTGCATATCTTTCCTCGGCCTTGTTGCACAAGACCTTCTTCCTTCTGTCACCCCTATGCTGTCTACCTTTCTAACGCAAGGGTTAACCATGCAATATTCCTAATCATTCATTCTTTTCTCTCGTAAATTCTGGAACTCACTGCCTGCTTCTGTATGAACTAATTTAAAAGGAAGGTTTCAATTAAGACATCTATTCATTTATTTAGGCTAACTTATTTTGACTATTTAGGTACCGGCACCTCAACGGGCCTCCTTTTTTTCTTTTTTATCGAAATTTTTGTTGCCCTTGACCGGTTTTCTTTCTTACATAAAAAAAGTCTTACCATACCACCAGTACCACTATACCACCACTACTACTATTCCTATACCCTTTCAACTTAATAAATGCGCATTGTCATACATAGAACATAAATGCTTAAATATCACTACATAGATATAAAATAAACTTTTGACCATGTACAGTAGAAATTCTTCCTTACTGCCTATTCCAGCCTCAATGCCACCACCATCATTGCCACGTCCCGGAAGGAAGAAGAGATAACACACACACACACACACACACACACACACACACACACACACACACACACACACACACACATTTATAATAAATATGCAAAATTTTCAGTATAAAGAGAAATTTGAACAATAGCAATAATGATGATAATCAGCAAGTGATAATAATAATAATAATTCATTTTTATTACCTTTAATCAACGAAGCTTTCCTGAGAGAGAGAGAGAGAGAGAGAGAGAGAGAGAGAGAGAGAGAGAGAGAGAGACTCAGAGGAGGGTACTCTGGTCCTGGGGGTGACGGCCGTGGCGGTGACGACCGTCACTAAAATAGTGCGAGGGTGGTGGCGTTGGCTAGTTTTCCCTATGAAGCACCACCAGTCTTTAAGCAACCCTCAGTTCTATCGTGCAAGTGCTCCATTCTTAAAAAATCTGACTAAGAAACAACTTATTTCACAATAGTTTTAACAAGCCATATATAATTCTTGTTTATTCACTTTGTTTAGATTTTTTTTAGTGCATCACCGCATGATAGGAAACCAAAAGGTATGTGCAATATTTTGCTAAAACATACACGCAGCTTGGTTCTATAATTATATTATGATATAAGCAATAATGTGCGGCTTTGTGTAAAATTATCACTGATCTCAGATGGCTTGCACTGCTGCCTTTATCCTGTGTGTGTGTGTGTGTGTGTGTGTGTGTGTGTGTGTGCCTAATTATGTACAACTACAATATACAGACCTTAAAACATATTTAATTGATTCCAACATTTGTCGTCATTTAATTGAATATGATATGTCTTGAACAGATTATTCCAATCAATCATCCCGCAAGTCGTGCACAGCTCGATCGGTAAATAGCCGAGCGTGTTGCCTCTGTCAGTGACACTCATAAAAGTTCGTTGGTCGTGTTATGTCTATCGCTACTCCGTTCCTCAAGCATATGTTCGAATTCTTGAAGCTATGCCATTCGTTCATTAGCCGCACTGGTCTACAAGTCTCCGTGAGCGGCTGGGCAGCGTGCCTCATTCACCCACCTCCCACACGTTTCATGTACTACACTTCATCTCAATCTCTGCTGTGCTCACAATCTTGTATAATCTGGGACTATATCTTAAGTTCACTGTCTTATTACAACTACTTTGAACATACTGTATGGAAATGTCTTGTTTTCACAATTCTAGTGATGGTTTAAACGAGGATTCTGCACTATCAGTAGAAAACACAAACATCAAGATTAGTCTAATTACTGTAATACTGTGGTTATTAACTATGGTACAGTACTTTTGGGGTGTCAAATTACAAGCCCGACAAATGGTAATGATTAAAAAAAAAAAAAAAAAAAATAGTGTGAAAAAAGAAGAGTGAAAGAAATTGAATGAATGCGGCAGACTAATTGACTGCTGGCTGAAAACAACAGCAACAGCAACAACACTGCATAATATTGTTTGCGCCCTCACTTCATCTTATTCCCGTACTCACCCTCCCCTCTCTATATATTAGTTCCTGCCCCATCAAAATAATATCAAACATGATGATCTGCATGGTCACCCTAAGTTTACCAATATACTTTAATGCATATGAGAGAGAGAGAGAGAGAGAGAGAGAGAGAGAGAGAGAGAGAGAGAGAGAGAGAGAGAGAGAGAACGTAATAACACTCGTAAGATTATTCTACCTTTCTATTCCACAACTTCTAAATGACGCGGTTATAGTGAGTTGATTAGACTTTCGGAGTTGTATTTTTCCTTAAGTTTTTCAATGTCTCACTTTGTCTCACTTTTTCTGCCAACTTCCAGCAAACCATAATGAAAACTATTTACATAGCATCTTTTAAAGTGTGTTCTCGTTATTATTGTGATAGCTTAAAGAACATACTACACTATCAATAACAGTATCAATCTTGGTAATAATAATGATAATGATAATGATAATAATAACAATAATAATAATAACAATTATAATAATAATAATAATAATAATAATAATAATAATAATAATAATAATAATAATAATAATAGTAATAATAATAATGTTCATAGTAATATTAATAATAATAATAATAATAATAATAATAATAATAATAATAATAATAATAATAATAATAATAATGATCATAGTAATAATAATAATAATAATAATAATAATAATAATAATAATAATAATAATAATAATAATAATAATAATAATAATAATAATAATAATAATAATAATAATAATAATAATAATAATAATAATAATAATAATAATAATAATAATAATAATAATAATAATAATAATAATAATAACAATAATAATAATAATAATAATAATAATAATAATAATAATAATAATAATAATAATGATCATAGTAATAATAATAATAATAATAATAATAATAATAATAATAATAATAATAATAATAATAATAATGATCATAGTAATACTAATACTACTACTACTACTACTACTACTACTACTAATAATAATAATAATAATGATCATAGTAATAATAATAATAATAATTATAATAATAATAATAATAATAATAATAATAATAATAATAATAGTAATAATAGTAATAGCAAATTTATACGAGCCCTACTAATCATCTCTCCAGTCCTTGACAATCGTCCTTATGATGAAAGAAAACTTTTCAGAATACGAACAAAATCATTATGAATATTATTGTAGCATTTTTCCAAACTCGGTGCAAAGCAAGTGTGTACTGTGTTTTGAGAGAGAGAGAGAGAGAGAGAGAGAGAGAGAGAGAGAGAGAGAGAGAGATTGTGTCACAGAAATAACCTCGCCTTGTTCCTTGTTCACCTCTGCTGATTGCTTGTAGAGCTTTCTTTATGATTTTGTAGCTATATTTTGTTTAAACTTAAAACAGTTTGTTCGATAATCTCCGACACCCCTTCCTTCACCAAGAAACTAATTATATTTACTTGTGCTTCTTTGCTCTGTGTAGTAAAAAAAATAGTGACTTTCTTTAATTTCAAGAGTTCTTTATAAATATCACTTACATACGAATATCTGTCCGACACCTAATCACATAGAAAGCACTTCAAAATTAGCTACACTAGTCAACATTGTTTTTGAATTACTTATAAAGCGTGAACATCGCACAGACACTTTTTTTTTTTTTACATTAGTCGCACCGTCAGTGCATTGTTGGATGGTTGTGAGGGTCACGGCTGGTGCTGGGAGGAGCGGTAAGCTGGCTAAGGTCGTCTTGGCAGAGGAACACATGTGGTCTGGTTCCTCTCGTTGGACCTGCCCAATATGGCCACACCTGTCTTCTTTATTCCACTCATAATTGCAATGACGGTACAACGATTCTTTGTGCGGTATACGTGGTCACGCTGCTACAGTGCGCCTTATTCGTAATTTAATAACAATGCTGGTTAGTGTAGGTGATTTTGAAGTGCTTTCTCGAGGATTGGCTAAATATCAGACATATATTCGTAGATGTGATATATATATATATATATATATATATATATATATATATATATATATATATATATATATATATATATATATATATATATATATATATATATATATATATATATATATATATATATATATATATATATATATATATATATATATATATATATATATATATATATATATATATATATATATATATATATATATATATATATATATATATATATATATATATATATATATATATATATATATATTGAAATCAAAGAAATCACACACACACACACACACACACCGCGTAGTGTAGTGGTTAGCACGCTCGGCTCGCAACTGAGAGGGTCCGAGTTCGAGTCCCGGGAAGCGGCGAGGCAAATGGGCAAGCCTCTTAATGTGTAGCCCCTGTTCACCTAGCAGTAAATAAGTACGGGATGTAACTCGAGGGGTTGTGGCCTCGCCTTCTCGGTGTGTGGAGTGTGTTGTGGTCTCAGTCCTACCCGAAGATCGGTCTATGAGTTCTGAGCTCACTCCGTAATGGGGGAGGGCTGGCTGGGTGACCAGCAGGCGACCGAGGTTAATTATACACACGTAATGTAGTAGCTAGCACACTCGGCTCACAACCGAGAAAGTT
>NC_059300.1:11245534-11298034 GCF_017591435.1 Portunus trituberculatus | reverse complement strand
CTTAATTACTGTATTGCACTACACACACACATACACACACACGATATTATCTCCTCCACATCATAAACGCCAAAACACAAAACTGACTCACTTGTTACTTTAAATAAATGTAACAGCCTCCAGCCCTGACACACATTGATATCTTATTCAGAAAAATTCTATATATCTGAACTCTTCAATTATTCAAATTCATAGAAAACTATCTTATAAATGACTCAACATGTATGAATGCATTCACACACACACACACACACACACACACACACACACACACACACACACACACACACACGCACGCAACTAACAAAATTTTGATTTTAAAATTCAATACAGCAGAGAGAGAGAGAGAGAGAGAGAGAGAGAGAGAGAGAGAGAGAGAGAGAGAGAGAGAGAGAGAGAGAGAGAGAGAGAGAGAGAGAGAGAGAGAGAGAGAGAGAGAGAGAGAGAGAGAGAGAGAGAGAGAGAGAGCAGTCAAACATAGCTACAGCAAAATAGATGGAGACCTCTCTATAAAACTTCATACAAGACCATAATATTTGTATCCATTGTATGTATCATATACTGCTGTATTGGACAGTATTTACTGATGACATTTTATACTGCTGCAATTCAGTAAACAGCTGACTTCTTAGTGTTTCTATAGCACTCATACAGCAAAATTTATTTCAGGTTGATTAACATTCAAGGATATCAATTTTGAGGCAACAAAGTTAAGTTTAGGTACAGTTTCAGAAGCATTGAGGAATGTCTTCCACTTATCTTTTGTTATTCACTTATTCATCTTTTTCATATTCAGGTCTGATGAATTCTTGCAACCTGAGATACTCTCTTTTGTTGCAGAAGATGAAGGTGTATGAAAGACCACCAGAAACTTGCAAGTCAAAGTCATGTGCCTGTTTGCTGTCCCTGCACAGTACTACTTGCATTGATCTGTTGTGTATTCTAGTGGTCAAAAGTGAACTTATCAACACTTTATTTTGCAAAATGTTGCACAATATATTGCAGAATCTTGTATGAATATACATGGCATTTTGTTTCTGGTATGTTATTTAGTGACGTGCAACACCACAAACGCATTGCTGGCTTTGAATGGTATCAGACAAGTACATAGTACAAGCACATGTTTCAATTTTAATGTTTCAATATGAAATTTGTGTATTTATAATACATGACCATGAAACACCCTATACTGAGATAGATAAAATGAAAATTAATTTACAAAGATCCAAAATCTTGTCACTTGGGAATGGACCATTTTACAACTCCCTTGTATGAGTGTTAAAGTGTTATAGAACAATGAATAGTAAAGCAGTTAATGGATCTCAGCAGTACTTGCCTACATTCTAGACATCAACATAAAGAAATGTTGATAATATTATGCAGAAAAAGAAAAAATAATGATAAAAAATAAAGAAAACTTCATACAAATTTCATAGAGAGGTCCACTCCAGTTTTAATACCTGTCAACTACAATTGAACTTACTTGCTACACTCACCTTTCACATTCTTCAAGCAACTGTTCATTATTAGTTAGTGATTACTGAATCATTTTGTTAACATTCAGTTCAATTTGTATAACACTGCAACTTTGCAGTAAGTATACAAAAGAGATGAACTAACATCATCATATGATTCACGTAAGTGATCCACAGTTTGAAGCATAAATACAACATAATGGATTTATATACTGTATCAATCAATAAAACTAATAATCTATATTTTAATGAATACAGCAGAATTTGTATTTACTGATTATACTATACGTATATGCTAAGAATATCAACCTTAGATGCAACACTTCATTGTTTACTATGTATTTTGTTGATTAATTATTCCTAGGTAATTTGGTGAATTTTGTTTACTTTAAAAGAGGTTCTAATGGTCACGTCAAAGTACCTCATGAGCCATTGTTGGCTTGTGGGATCATTAACAAGTATACAGGATTTGACTTCTCTCATCATAAAAAATTAATTATTTTCCAATAGGGGCACTTTTTTCTCATCTGTTGCAAAATTTACTCTTAAACATATTCTCTGCATATTTGTCAGAAGCTGTGTGTGTGTGTGTGTGTGTGTGTGTGTGTGTGTGTGAGAGAGAGAGAGAGAGAGAGAGAGAGAGAGAGAGAGAGAGAGAGAGAGAGAGAGAGAGAGAGAGAGAGAGAGAGAGAGAGAGAGAGAGAGAGAGAGAGAGAGAGAGAGAGAGAGAGAGAGAGAGAGAGAGAGAGAGAGAGAGAGAGAGAGAGAGAGAGAGAGAGAGAGAGAGCATAGTGGTGGTGTTCTGTTTACCTGGCGAAGAAGTGACAAGTAGGAATTAAATAATGAGAGTGTACTTGATGAGAGAGTAACACCATTCTTGAATGAGTGGAAAAGTGACTAGAAACACACTGATGACTAGTGATGGTGAAGAGAAGTGGAGGAGAGAATTAGTGTTCAGAAACAAAGTTATGACACCAAACCATAACTCTTGAGTAAATTAAGAACAATTTGAAGAAAAATAAGCAAGAGTTAAATTGAGAACAATGGAAAAATTAAATGGGTAAAAAATGAAGCTTTAGTGAATATTTGTCTGGAATGATCAATGAAGATGAATAGATTATACATTTAAATTATGATAGAAAGATCTTCCTAATGGATGTCAACTTAAAAACCAGAAGGCATCAGCAGAGAGGAAGACATTACTTATGTAATGTAGATTGATCCAGCTGCATGAATAGAAGTACTGATATGAAACATGTTGAAGATTAAAGGTGGGATGAAAACAAAGCATCCCCAAGGTGGAAACTAAATTATGAACATAAGAACAATTAGTAGAACATTAATTGCCTAATTCAAATCCTGAAGTCAGCTATACGAGTATGCACTACCTGAAATGGATTAGAGGAGGAAATAATAGAAGTGAATTGTGTACATTCACTGAAGGAAAAAATGGATAAATACAATATTACAAGATAGGACTACACAAGTATAACTCAATCCTTGTGTACATACTAAAACTAGGTGTGGGTGACCACACCTACACGCACACATACCCACACTCACTCACTCACACACATACACAATAAACAAAAAGACAAATCAATCAAAAGAAGTAAATTAATAGAATGATATTACAGCAGCACAACAGCAAGGTCATGTCTGTTAAGGTTAATGAGAAGCTGCTGATAGAACTTAACACATTTTGACACTCTGAGCATTCTGTCAGAAGACCATCTAACTCACACATACATACACACACACACACACACACACACACACACACACACACACACACACACACACTTTAAACATAAACTTGAATGAAAATAAAAACATAACTATCAAAATCATAATCCCAATATCATAAAGGATTAAAATACATGTAGAATTTAATGAATATTTAAACACAGTGAAAAGAAGTTTAACGATAAAAAAAAGAAGTTCAGTATCCTTGTAGTCGATTTAAATAAAGTTCATAAGAAGGTACTTAAACATTGTATGGAAAACTCTTGATGTGTATCAATTACATTATGACTGTTAAAACAAAATCCTCAAATTTGTTAAATAACCCAGAAAAATGTAATGTAACAGCAATAAAAAATAAAAATACAATAAATAAATAAGTAAATAAATAAAAGAAACTGATAAAATAAAACCAATTTAAATTGCAATTACAAAATAAGTAATTGTAATTTAACACTAATAGTATCAATCATGCAAATATCATGCATAATTCTGAAACAATGGGTGTAAATAATGACTAAATTAAGTGCAAAAAAGAGAAAAAAGTGGCAGTTCAAAGAGTCAAGATTTAAAACATAATTTCACCTTCGTATAAAAAAAAAAAAAAAAAAAAAAAAAAAAAAAAAAAGCCTTCATGTTTGAATCAACAAGGACTGTGCTTATAAAACATTTCTCATCTACTCAAATGTACTAAATGCATAGAATAAGAAATCTGATTAACTTTATCACAAAAAATAGTAATACAGTTAAATCAATAATCTAAGGTGCTGAGAAACTGGTTTTTCAGATAAGGTAAAATATTAAATTCAGTTTTTGTCATGATCAAATTTTCTGATATTAAAGTGAAATCATCATTACTGAATACATGAATTTAGAATGATTTCATACAAGTTTATTAACAAAAAACTTAGGACTGTTGTTTCACACGAAGGAAACAATTTATTTGTAAGCTTCCTTCTAAATTACACAACAATCCCAAGTCCAATATACGGCAGGTGCAACACTGCAATATTCTTTTGAAGCATTTCATCTTACAAACTGATCAATAAATTATCATTACACAAACACATATATATATATATATATATATATATATATATATATATATATATATATATATATATATATATATATATATATATATATATATATATATATATATATATATATATATACTGTGTGTGTGTGTGTGTGTGTGTGTGTGTGTGTGTATATATATATATATATATATATATATATATATATATATATATATATATATATATATATATATATATATATATATATATATATATATATATATATATATATATATATATATATATATATATATATATATATATATATATATATATATATATATATACACACACACACACACACACATATAGTATATATATATATATATATATATATATATATATATATATATATATATATATATATATATATATATATATATATATATAGACACTCATATGCTAAAATGAGCAAGCAGTCCCTCATTAAGCATTGTGGATAGCAAAGCTCAAATTTATCATGTGTAAAGTCTGATACTGTAAAATGTCAGCCAATTACTATGGACTCAATATGTTTTGGAGATGAAGCTTTATCACCACTACATAAAATACAAAGAGCGCAGCTATTTCTGTTGGAAATGTAATTCCACTGACTGATGAAGCATTGTTTGCCATTTCCTAGAATATATTTCAGAAAAATACTCTACAAAACAGACTACTCACCTCAACATTCAAAATAAATTCTACAACTTGCATTGATCAAAGTATCAATTACATGTAAGTGCAATGAAACCGAAGATTGAAGTGTTCTAAGTGAGAATGATACATGAACTGTGCATGAAATGCATGACAAGGTGCAGACAGCATTCACTGATGGCAATGACATGCAGGCATTCACAATTAAGGCTGGCACCAGTGTCTCTCATGTAGGGCCCAAGACCTGACTTTTCTCATAAATGCAACATCCAACTTCATGAAAGAAGTTAATCACCTCACATAAAATTGTAAACAATGTAAGCACTATTAGAAAAGTCAGGCTATTTGAGAATGAATCATTCCTCAAAAACTGAGGTAACCAGGCAACCACTCAACCTCCTCCAAAAACTAAATACTATCCCTAATGTGTTAATGGCAACTGCATGTGCCTCAAACTCTGCATTCTGTGTCTCTAATGGAGGCACTTTTGCATTCATTCTGAAGTATAAATGTTCACAAAAAGAGTGTAAACTGTGTCCCAGTGGACCATTCTCGTGAACTGTAGATCTCGTTACCTCACAGTAGGTGAGAGAAGAGAGGTGATTCACTACACCTCGACTAAGCCAAGCTTGACTGCAAAGAGGTATGGGCGTTATTCATCATGTTGGGAGGTGGGCTGAGTTGAGCGTTAGTGTTGGTAGTTACATTGTCCGTCTTGTTTTCACTTCCCTTAGGAATGTAGGGCCCTTTGCACCGTAAAGAAGGCAAGAAAGGAAAAGTAGTGTAAATTTTCATCAGTTCTAAAGACATGCTAAAACTTGAAGAAGGGAGACAGGTACACAACGCTGAGACGATGACGCAGTTCTTGTTGGAGAGAGAGAGAGAGAGAGAGAGAGAGAGAGAGAGAGAGAGAGAGAGAGAGAGAGAGAGAGAGAGAGAGAGAGAGAGAGAGAGAGAGAGAGAGAGAGAGAGAGAGAGAGAGAGAGAGAGAGAGAGTCAAGCCCACCTGTGTTGCGACAAGGACGGCAAGATGCCACAATATAGAGGCTTGACTCAGGGTTAGATTAGTTAATATTAGAACCATGAAATGAGTTATTTGTAGATTGTAGAAGTAATCAGCCAGCCTTCACCAAATGTACAGATTCTGTAGTGACTGCACATGCACGTCGGGTCAGCCATTATGAACCTTACTGTATAAAATATAAGGCTCAAAACTGCTGTACCTTTTTAGATGAAAAGTGAGTGCCCTACACTAACAGACACCTGGAAGGGAGCTGTAGTTCATGGGTTACAAGAAACAAAACCAAAGTCTACGGGATTTCTCAATACAAACTAAACTAAATGCTATGGGGTGAAATACCTTGGAAGATTGATCGATTTATCTTACAGATTGTACTCAAGACTACAGGTACATGACTGTGATTTAAAATGCAATACAGATGCAGTCAATCGTATTTTGCAGCTTATTAAGAAATTTACCACTATAAAATGAACCAATATATTTTGTTACCCATAAACTGTAGCTTTCACAAGTGCTGCTACTGCCAACATACGACTACACCCGAGCTACAACCACCAACACCAATAATCACCAGAGGCACCATCCCTCACCTTCATGGAGTTTACAGTCCAATTAAATGCCTGTGAGTAAGTAAGAAAAAAAAAATAAATCATCCTCAACCAACTACGAGAATATAAACACCTTCAATTTAACATATCATACAAACTTACCAGTGTATATACAACGGTCTTAATTCAAGATATTAATACTAGTCATGATATGTAAAAATGACCATGTAGTTGTTTGATAAAATTACAAAGAACCTATATATTGTATAATGTGAAATACTCCATGAAGGAAGAGTGTGTCTATGTGAGCAACAGTTAGTACAAACGTTGGTACAAACATGGATACAAACGCTTAGACATGTCAATACACACTAGGGCACCATACATCCAAACAGAGCCTGACCTTGATCATTTTTTGTTTCAAGAGCGCACATACAGAAGACATTGATACACACGGCGATTTACATGAAGTAAACTATAAGAGAAAAACTTGAGATTAGACTTCATCATGTTGTATGAAATTAAAAATTTCACTGAAATAAGGATAACAAATCCATAAAGAAAAACTGTCAACACCAACACTATTATGAAGCTGATACAAGCAGTCATATCCTCACACAATTTCTGCCAATCAGTGCTTGTGGACTGGAGTAATTTTTGTTCAAGAATTATCAATAATCAGTGGTGCGTTTGTTCCCTAAATGCAATGACGTACATGTGCAACTATATAATATGAAACACACCAATGCGCATGACTGTAGTTTTACTAGTGGAAAAGAACACTACAGGAGATGAGTATTTTTAAAGAATGAAATTATGCATATTGATCTTCCTGGTGAGATGGAACTGATTGAATGCATACACACATGTTACAATTATGTCTGCCATTTGGTGCTCAATGTTCCTGTTGTTATATATCAGAAAATATCCTGTACAGCTGCTTAACAAAGTAATGTGCTGCACATCTGGCAATCTATTGAAGGAACAGGCATTTGAATTAGGTTACTGAGGAATTTTTGTTTGACATTTGTCTGTTATACTTTAAACATTTTATGAAATATCTTTTAATTTATGGGCAACAATTTCAACTGATGGAAGCAAATGTGATATTATAAATCAACATAAAAAGGCAAGAAACTTGGCAAAGATGAATAAATATATTTGCAAAGCAGAGTGGCCAAAGAAAGGAATACAACAAACTCGGTATATATTGATTTTTTTTCAAACTCCGTTCTTTTTGCTTAGATCCTTTGAAATATGAAACGTTTCTGCATTTCATTCAAGCATGCAGAACTCCTTGGAACACAAAATCTGTTCTGAAATGGTTTCAAAATTGGCAAGTGGACTTCACTAAGGACTGGCCATTCAACTCCCCTTAGCTAAAGCCCACTGAAAATATTTGGCCTTCCATGGAAAGACATTTATTTACAGGGGAAGGCAATATCACACCCCAAGGCTGAAGGCAAGTCATGGAGGAGTGAACTTTAAATATACATATATGAAGGAAAACCAACTATATATATATATATATATATATATATATATATATATATATATATATATATATATATATATATATATATATATATATTTTTTTTTTTTTTATTACCACCAGAGTTGTTTTGTTTAAATTTGAAGTAGTGGCAAACATAATTTTAACAGGAAGTGTGTGTGATCTCTTGCCTGACACATGTTCAGTGAGAACAAAACCTAAAGATACACAGATGACTGGCCTCTCCAAACTTTCTTCAATATGACAATGTTTTGCATCTACATGGATTGGTGTTATCTACTGTTCCCAAGTAAGGTTCTCTGACCATCTAAAATTTGCCCAATACTTTTATGCAAATAATTAAGTAATGTAAAGAATTTTAAGACAGTATTTCAAGTGACAAAAAGATATAACAATGAAAAGCTTAAATCAATCAAAACATTTCATCAAGTTCAACACTTGAATTTGAATAATGTTTATATTTGCAGCATCAATACCTTACCATCTCACCTGCACTTTATAGATTTTATGGAGAGAGAGAGAGAGAGAGAGAGAGAGAGAGAGAGAGAGAGAGAGAGAGAGAGAGAGAGAGAGAGAGAGAGAGAGAGAGAGAGAGAGAGAGAGAGAGAGAGACCAATTCTCTAATCCTATAGAGATGCAAGAAAAATGACCTAAAAAATGCACACATGCCAATATTCTGTGGTTCATGTCCTTTATCAATCTTGTCTTGACATCATGAATTGCTCATCAACATCTTTCATATACTGTATATGCCAGACTATAAGACGACTCTGTATATACGACAACCCCCTTAATGGTGGACGGTGCATCACTGATGAGCAACAACATGAAGGGCTTATGTGGTAGTTGGTTCCCTCACTAAGTACTTTAGTATCAAGGCATAATTCACTATCTCTGTTCGGTACAGTTCCAAGTGTTTCTGGACTCCGAAATGGCAGGAACATGCATTACTTTCTTTTCTTGACTGCAGTACTAATTGCCAGTATTTATCAATGCCATGGTTTTTGATAGCCTAATCGGCAACTGATGATTATTATTATAACATGGTTGGGTGTGCCAACACACATGACGCAGTAAGAAAACATTTGACATCCGTAGAGAGAGTTCAGCCTCATGGAGCCAATAAATCGTGTACATGCATGCTTTTATATATATATATATATATATATATATATATATATATATATATATATATATATATATATATATATATATATATATATATATATATATATATATATATATATATATATATATATATATATATATATATATATATATATATATATATATATATATATATATATATATATATATATATATATATATATATATATATATATATACATATGTGTGTGTGGTTGCATAATTAATTCCAAGGTACTGTGGCACTTAATGTTAAAAGGTTAAAGGGTTGTGTTATATTCTTCATATATAAGATGACTCCTTGATTTAGGAGCCTAAAAAACAAACAAACTTGGTCTTATAGTCCGGCATATATGATATTGGGATACACTATACTGTTATGGTGTTCATGCTTAGATCATCATAAGTAGCATATCATCATTTGTTAGTTCAGGCTGGAGTTTAAATCCATGCATATCCCTTCTAGGATTTGAGAAAACCCTGAAGCTGACAAAGATTAGGTTGGCCTGAACTACCTCCTCTATGGCAACTGTTGTACAGCCTTTACCGGTTACCCAATCCTACTAGAAAACACAGGCATTCATGCATGCGCTACTATAGTACTAGTAACAACCTCACAAGTTAAAAAATCATGTTAAGGACATGATTCACAATGAAAATGCCTGAACACTTATCAATGCTCTTAGCTTTGGAGGTAGGGAAGCCTACTTTATGCAATGACTGTGTGAATGAAAGAGGTCATCAAAGTGAACTCTGTTGAGCCGAGAAGAAATATGGTGCGTTGGTTTCAATATGTGTTTACTGACAGAGACAATCATGTTATAAACTACTTTCTGAGGAGTAATAAATAGATATGGGTAAAATGCCGTTTCAGGTTAATTCTAAGTTGCATAAATTTGATATCTGAAATAAACTTCATATATATATATAGTATTCTCACAATAAACTAATTGTATCAACAAGTATTAAACTATTGTATATGAGGATATTTCTTGAATTTATAATAAGAACTTTTCTGGTATTATGAGTAAAAATATCTTAATAATCAATGTACCATATCATTTGACAATGAGACAATATTTTTACATAATTCCATATCCTTACCAGTCATTCCTTTAAAAAGAATCTCTATTTTTTTTCACCTCATAAGTTCAAAACTACAACTTAGTTGCTCATCTTTGTCCAATGCATGAATAAGCAAGTACATTCCCTAAGTACCTCATTAAGAGTCCTATCTTACTAACTTTAGATACTAGATAAACTTTTAACTTTCCCACTTCTTCATAATCTTGCTTGAATAAAACTTGGATTGGGAAGAAGAGAAACGGAATATTAGAAGTAATGCATTATTACTGATTAGTTATCATTGTGATACATAATCTCCTTTATGTAATAAATCAATGATTGAAATTAGAATATAGTCATTGTTTGTAATTTTGTGGACATGTGTGAGGATTTGATGCCATGAACATTCACTTTTATTACAACACACTGCTCAGTAAATAATCATGTAAGCATTAGTTGCACTGGTGCAATGATGGCTCTTATGAGATGACAGAGTTATCTTATAATCAATACCACAATGTTCTTATAGTTAGAAGAAAGTCCTATTAAACTATTACCTTTGTACTGTACCTGGTATTGTTTACAGTTTATAGTGTAAAAGTTAGCAATTCAGTGTGTGTGTGTGTGTGTGTGTGTGTGTGTGTGTGTGTGTGTGTGTGTGTGTGTGTGTGTGTGTGTGATCAGACTGAAAAGGTAAAATAGTTATCTTATGTAATTCTAGAGGTCTGAACTTTCAAAAATGGTGCAAATACACTTTAGTAACTTGACATCTTCAACACAGGATGAACTGCAAGTCAAAGCAACACATCTGACCAAATACTCAACCATAGGATATATAAAAATATAAAATATTTCTATCACATCTATTTTTCTATATGCATCATTAAAAGCTAGACAATGAATCTGAAAATAACTTGATTGTGACATCCTGAATAGATGAAGTATTGAACTGAAAATATGTTACATATCATCTACCACTACTTATGGTTTTTCTATCTTGTCAATTATTATTCCACCACATTCTTTGAAGCATTCTATCTATTAATGAACTTAAATGTATAAGGTAAAGTATACTTTGTGATTCATCTAAATTTACATCAAGTGCTACCGATCTTATATGAATATTCTGATCACCAGATAACTAGTCTAGAAACAGAAGTGTGTGTGTGTGTGTGTGTGTGTGGGTGTGTGAGTGTGAGTGTGTGTGTGTGTGTGTGTGTGTGTGTGTGTGTGTGTATAAATGGGATATTTTAAATTATGGAAACTACAGCTGAATAAAGTTCATGCAGCACTGATTATTTTAAACATACTAAGATGGATGGCAGAGGAGAGATCCAGAAGGTATGTCCAAAATGTCAAAGCAGATGAAATGCAATGTTACGCATGTGTGTGCACTTGCAAATATATACATACATACATACATGATAACATAGACATAATAGGCCCTTGAATAGCAATGGAATTTGGTGAATGGTTTAAGTTACACTGTTTGAATCCTAGTGGTTTGAAACATGTAGTGTGATAAAAAGGAAAGGTGACTTGATGGATAACCTATTCTGCATTTTACGATTGAATTGTTGGAGGCAAACAGAAATCCATACAAAATACAACTGACAATATGATTCAAACCATAACAGTTACATATGAACATAAGAAAAGAGGGAAGCTGCAAGAGGCTGCCAGGCCTACATGTGGCAGTCCCTGTTTGCTTAAGCTACCTAATTCCATCTATCATCCCCATCCATGAACTTATCTAATCTTCTTTTAAAGCTCCATATTGACTCAGCCCTGACTACATGACCACTGAGACCGTTCCACTCATCAACCACTCTGTTTAAAAACCAGTTTCTTCCCATTTCTCTCCTGAACATGAATTTTTCAAATTTAAACCCATTATTTCTGGTTCTGTCCCCTCTACTGATCCTAAGAACTTTGTTCATGTCCCCTTAGTTAAAACCCTTATACCACTTAAATACTTCTATCAGGTCTCCTATTATCCTACGTCTCTCTAAGGAATGCAGATTGAGTTTCTTCAGTCTTGCTTCGTAGGGAATCTCTCTCATCCCTTATATCTTTTTAGTCATCCTCCTTTGCACTGACTCAATGGAAGATGTATCACAACTGCAGAGGGACAGTTCCTAAGTTTTGATCAGTAGGAAATATGTATTACATGATGGGAGTTTAGTTTTCTAATAAAGAATTGAGACCAATACATAGTTGACTGTTTATATCACTCATTTGTCTCCCTCTGTTAGGCTGCACATAATAGGTGTGTGATATGCTAATTGGAATTCCTACTTTCACAATATAATCTATGTTCTCAAGAGATTCTTGGAAACATGCTCATTGCAACAAGTCTGACCTGCCTGTCGAAAAAAAAAAAAAAAAAAAAAAATCTTGTACTAGTTATGAAAAGAAGTATGTCAGACTTTAGGGGGCACTTTTACAATATATTATATAATCAGGGTCACTTTTACAGCATATAATATAATCTATAGCTTTATATTTATATGATTGTACACTTTGCATACTGAACTTTTGTTCTCATTTGGTTTTCTTTTCAGGCACTGATAATTTTTGAGAATCTGCTGTGTGCATGTATATGTAATTATATATATGAATATATTTTTTTGGCACACACATCCACACAAACAAATGAATAGTGAGAATGGGATGTATTTATGAATACTTGCACAGTTCTCAATCATTATTAAGTCCCTAGCACAAGGAAAAATTGTTGCTTTTGCTTGCAAACAAGGTGATCGCTCATATTTCAATAAATGTAGATATAGATAACAATGAAACTAAATGGGTTACATGAATTGAACTAGGGCAGTGATTCAATTCAGAAAAAAAAAAAAAAAAATATATATATATATATATATATATATATATATATATATATATATATATATATTATATATATAATGTGAGCTTTCTACTGAAATGTAAATAACTTATCTGATTGCCAACAGTATAAGAACACAGCACTGTAAACAAAGTATTTCCAACACCAGCACCATTCCCATGGTGCTTTCAAAGTTAAATAATTATTTTTGCAAATTCTGAATAGATGTTTTCTCTTTCTCAAAAGAATTATTTTCCTTAACAAAGATTTTTACTCTCAAGATTGAAATCCCTTTTATGTACAAATGTGATTGTTGTCAATACTCATGTAACATAGGAGTTTCTTAATTTTCCTTCCCTGTATGGTATGAATTCATCTCTTACAGCCATCTCAACTGTCCATTCCCTTACTTGCCCATCCTTGCCTATTTGTCCATAAATACTCTCATGGGTCTATAAGAGAGATCACCTTCTCTCTCTTTATTTCTCTCATTGATCCGAGTCCCAGCCTTCAGATCCCCTTTTACCTCTTGTTTGTATCATACAAGTAATAACTTATCTTATATTCACAATAATTAGTTTCTTACTTTTCATGCGTGTATAAAGTCACACATGAAACTTGAGTTAATGAAATACAAAAGATGTAACCCATGGTGACATTATAGTTATTAAATACTCAGGTGCTGTTTTATCAAAGACCGTAATGAAGAGATTCAGAAACCATTAAGGTTTTCCATGATTCTAATGCCAACTAATCACAGATTTCATGTTTAGGATATTTTAGTACATAAAAGGAACTTGAAAGTAGAATGACACACAAGATCAATTTCTTGGTGGATATGCAAGTTAATTTTTAATAATATATTTGAAACATGACAGTGAAGGTCACACATTTTTTCAATAATATGGAGCCATATTTTAATCACACTGTTATTAGATATGAATGAAACACACATGGTGCAAATGAAAGAAAGTATGAAATACATTTTATTACCTCAACATTCTATCCAGATAGCACTAATTCACTGAAATGTAACATAATTATGGCATGCATAATTAAAACTGAAATGGAATGGAAAGAGGCCAAGTAATTAAGGATTATTTCTTAATGGGTATTTATGAATGATTTAACCAACCGTCACCTTCTCAAACAGCTTCCTCTCCTGACTCACTACCAAGCTAAACATAAAACCAACTTTGTTAATCAGTAGGATTACTTACCAACAATGATGATGAGGACAATGACACCGATGACACCCATGATGATCATCATCTGAAATGACACAGTGGCTTACAATCACACATCATACCATACACTTTATTAATATGAACACTATAAGGTTAATCAATGAAAGGAAATGTAGAATTTTAAAGTAACAAGACAAAATATTCACTTCAGTTGTGACCTAAAGTATACAAAAATTCTCTTTTTGGTACAATAAGTTTTGAGTGAAAATTTCATTAGCTTAAAATACCGTAGTTAACACTGAAGGCTACTTAAATAACAAAATTGAGAATTCATGGATTATACATTTCTACCTTGATAGATGCAACTGTTTTTTTTCCTGAAGAAGGTAGGGAATAAAAAAATTATCAGCACTCAGTAGGAGGGATGTTATGATGGGTATTGCCAATGAGCATGTAGCCATCCTTGAGAATAACCCAATCATATTCGAATCATGGAGTATGCAGCTAAAAAAAATGAGTCATGTTTGATAATGCTAGCTTTAAAGTATATATTTATGTTTAATTTAGCAAAACTGCAAGACTTGATAACTTCGTTTCTATCTAACTTCTGATATTCACTCTTTTCGAAGTCTGTCTTTCAGACTTTGTCCTGTTGACATACCTGATGATAAAAGTAGGTGACAGTGTTTTAAATAAAACAATCTCTTTGGAATATCCAGCTATTTCTACTTGTATGTTGATTCTCTATAAATGAATAAAAGAAAAGAAAAAAAAAACCTGTCTTGATTTGACAAAAAAAAAACAAAAAAAAACTTACCTTTAGGTTCTTCCACCACATTTTCCTCTTTAGTTTGCCAGCCTGTTGTTCAAACTGTGAAGCTCCTTGTTGGAGGGCATCTGTAATGCATACCCAAGTTAGCACAACCCACATCACCATCACTCTACTAAATGCTTTCTTTCCCACAACTCTTTTTTAACTCTCAGTTCAAACATATAGCTCAAGATAAGCTTACTTTCTGTGTGACAATCAAAAGGCACAATAAGTTCAATAAAAACACTTGGGCAAAATAACAGAGATTATTGTTCTATGTGAACTACAAAACAGTCATTCTGCAAACTATGCCCATCATATACAAAAAGCACACATAAAATTACACTAATTCTGTTCTACTCTGGAGAGAGAGAGAGAGAGAGAGAGAGAGAGAGAGAGAGAGAGAGAGAGAGAGAGAGAGAGAGAGAGAGAGAGAGAGAGAGAGAGAGAGAGGCAAAATGAAGTCATCAGTGCAAATAGTAATAGAAAATTGACACAGGTTCCAACATCTATGAGAAAAACAACTTAACATCTAAAACACAACATAACATTAAACACAACTTAACTACTAAAACACAACAACATTTAACACATAACATGGGGGAAGAATATTACATAAATAAATCATTAAAGGTTACAGAGCATTCCACAGACAAGCACAAGTGAAAATAACAAACATGCAAATAGGTAAGTGTTTTGACTTTCTAGATACCAGGCTCCAGACAAAAGCAACATATGCAGTGCTTACTATTACTGTATCCTACTGGTGACAACTAATATTCCCTTCTTATTGAAAATGTTAATTCAGTCTTCTACATAAACATGATTTATTTTACAATCACCAGTGATGTGCACACACACACACACACACACACACACACACACACACACACACACACACCCGGTAGCTCAGTGGTTAGAGCGCTGGCTTCACAAGCCAGAGGACCGGGGTTCGATTCCCCGGCCGGGTGGAGATATTTGGGTGTGTCTCCTTTCACGTGTAGTCCCTGTTCACCTAGCAGTGAGTAGGTACGGGATGTAAATCGAGGAGTTGTGACCTTGTTGTCCCGGTGTGTGGTGTGTGCCTGATCTCAGGCCTATCTGAAGATCGGAAATAATGAGCTCTGAGCTCGTTCCGTAGGGTAACGTCTGGCTGTCTTGTCAGAGAGACTGCAGCAGATCAAACAGTGAAACACACACACACACACACACACACAAATACAAACAAAGAAGGAAAGAAACAAACACACACACATCTAAAAGTGACATTTTTGAACAACACAAATCTATGAATGAACTAATGAGAATTCAAGATAAATTTCCATTATATGACAGAGAACATGTGGTAATGGTAGACTCCTTAAATGAAAGTGAAGAACACTGAAATATGACTAAATACAGAAGAAACACTGAAGTAACTACAAGATTTCTTGTCCTTTGTCCTATTTGTGCTCTGAGGGAAGATCTCTTAAGTCAAAGTCAATATGAAAAGATAAAACAAATGGGATTCAAAAATTCAGATTGAGCAGGTTGGGTTTAGTCACATATCCTTTTTCTACAATTTTGTAAGATTGAATCAAGCAACTGTTATCCTGTCAGTCATGTTTATAATGCCTGGGTCTTTATGTATCTTGCTTGTGTGTTTATGTAAAATGCCCTTAAGGGGTATCACACTAGCCTGTGATACGGGATACACGAATCATGGTTCTTGGTGTGAAACTAGGAACATTATCACACACAAGTTGCCCGTGTTCTTGCTATGCTAAGCAAATGGCCAAGCAACCAAGACCAAGCCTAATCAAAACAAACCAGTACAAAACTATGCTGCTTATATTAACCAGTACAAAACTATGCCGCTTATATTATAACCTGTGCTTTGTGCTGGAATTGCATTTGCACTTCCTGTTATTGAAGAAAAGGAAGAACAAGAAACTAGAGAAGAACTAAGAGCTGCGCAAAGGCAATTTTTGGAGTTGGGGATGATTGCCATGAGCCCATGATTGATGAAATATTACCTAATATTCCAATATGAAAAATATAGGCATATTCTTTCTAGTTTGAATGATAGGGTTTTATTACATATCTTATGTTTATTTTTCTATTGGGATACCATATGGAGAACTGGAATCGATATGAAGCCATCCCAACTTTACTCCACAAATCTTGGAAAAATTCCAGCAATCTGGAGTGGATGCTCCTTGTTCTGTGTATCATAGGCCAGTGCGATACCCCCTTTAGGAATCTTCTATTCCTGTTAATTCCTTATTTATGTAAAGATCTATGAGCCATTTTGTTGGAAGACTTAATTACATTGCTCTAGACAAGCAATTCACTTTGCATTTGTATATAAGTCACATACACATCATTTGTACCATAACATTTGCTCAAATCTGAACTTTGTAATCTTTGGAAAGTAAAACACACATGCATGAACACACTGATACTTTAGGGTAAAACTGTCTCACACTTCATAGCAGTCCACAAACTACTGCAAGTTCCATCACATGCAATTCATTCTTAGCAAATACATATTAGTGACATACTTGTTATGATTATTTGTATATATACAGAAAGAAATAAAACAACAAATTTAAATGTGTGCATGCAAGTACATGACTGATAAAGCCTCAGTGTGTCTACCAAGTACAGAATCAAGCAGAAAGACTAAGTATTAAGACTGGTTCTACTTGGTGTGGTTACGTAATGGACGTGTGTACCTGCACGGTCATCCAGCTCTGAAAGTTTCTGATCTCTTTCCAGGACCTTTTCCACGTTTGTCCGCATGATGTCCACAACCTAGAGTTCGAGAATTACCATGCAAAATAGTAGTATGAATGATTATACAATAGAGAAAGTTACAACAAACCTACCACAGCTAATGAAGCTAAAAACTAAAAAATTTTGGGAATGGCAATGATGTGTGAGTTTACCAGAGGTCATGTACGAATATTGAACGCAAAAACCCACCTCATATCTTGTCTGCTTTATACATAATCTTATCTTATTTAGTATTCGATAAAGTATTTACAAAACAGTTTAAAACAAAAGCTTTTCCTACAAATTTTTTGAAAATTCCTTGATCATTAAGGTTTAAATAAAAGTAATTAAATGAATTGAGAGATAGATTTATCACTACGCTACCAGTGCTGTAGCCAACCCTGCTCAGTCCGGGGTGGCAGCTGGAAAGTTAAATAAGCCAGCCTTTGAGTTTGTCAAAGTACTTTCTTATACAGTGGTATCATGGCATATGCACAAACTGGCTTAACCCCTTTCAGATGCCTTGACTTTTGCATTGACTTGTGTCTGTGAACCCAACTTGCACTTGCGCTACCAGTGATGCCACAGCATTGTGTTCCTGCCCTAAGCCTCAGTCCTGCCTAAGCTCACACACACTCTGGATGTATACTTTACATATACATACATACATATGAGCACAACAACCTTTTACTTGAATGCTGCTGCAAGACTTGAAGCAGAGACAGACAATCGGGCTGCTTCTTGACAAGTTGGCAGTTTTGGAGCAGTTCTTCTTTTGGTATACAATGTCACGGCATGTAGGGGTGAATAGCTTCAGATTTCTAATGGACATGATATATCAGCATCTGGTCATGACAATACTAAAGAAGGATTATCATGACAGGAGTAAGATTTTATAAAGGTTTTGGCCTGATCTCCCACTAAGGTCACATCCCACTTAGATCCCTTGGAATGATTAATTGACCTGTGGGTCATGCCATGCCTGATGCAGTCCTCCTCTTATTTAGGTTCTTCAGAGCTGACACGCCCCCTCCAAACCATTCAGGGGACATTGGCTAGCTGGATGAGCAACAGTAAAGAATTGTGACTGTCAGTTGGCCCTATGAGATGTTATATGATACTAAAAAATCCTGAGTGACTGTTCACAGCCACAAAATGCCTTAGAGATATAGGATTTTAAGGAGGTAGGGAAGTATGGTAACTCAGTGCTGCTGCAGCGGCAGTATGTGTGGGGTGTAGAGTATGATCACCACCACCATCCACACTTTCCTTACCTCCCTCCCTGCCTCTCACCTTCACTCACTCCCCTGCTGCTGCCACTGCTGACTGAACATTCTGCCTGACTTACTGACCTTTATGATTCATAGACCTTATACTGCTACCACTGCAACGTAGGTGATATTACAAGTTTTTTTTTTTCAGGAACAGCTTAATTTATTTCCCACTGATTTCAATAGGATATGAATGTCTGGCTTGCAATCAAATCAGGTTGTGCCTTGTGTCCTGGAACAGATTAAGGATGTAACAGCAAGGTAGAATGTCCCTCTCAATGCTATTTTGCAACAAGACAAATCTTACTGTGGCAAAAGTCAGCTTGGTTGGGTTTTCAATTGCAATAGTTGCCATTCTCCATATCAGCCTACTAAGGCTTCATGGACTCAACAGAAGACATCCAAGGAACTCTGAATAAACATCCCTCAAATCAATGAAACACTGCAAGCAAAGTGGAGAGACTAAACAAGGAAACTTGAGCCAACTCTAATCATGACTTTTTTTACAACACATGCAGAAAATTCCATGGAATATATTGAAAAAAATTATATACAGAAGGTATAACCTCCCTATCCACCAGATCAGTAGTGTACTTATTAGGTGGATTTAAGAGATAACTGAGGAAGAACAGACCATAAGTCACAACCGTTCCATCCAAATAAAGGAAGCACAGATCAGCTTGAGAACGCAGGCCATTTACAGTAATAAAATCCTTAGTTCCCAATATTTTTGCAATACTCACATTTGCCTATTGCTTTGCTGTACATTGGGCACACACTATTTCACGTTTGGTGATGAAGCATCTTTTAAGAGTGTTTTAGTGTCTTGTCATACAACAGAAACATTTGGCATGGGTCCTAACCCGTCTTTTTTAAAACTATAACTTGTCACATAATTGCTTGACTTTACAAGTGAAAGCAGTATGGTATGTATCCGACAGTTTCTATAAGAATAAGGCAAGCTACACTCCCAAGAGACCCACATGGCAAGCAGTAGGACACCACACTCTGGAAATCAACAAATTCCTGGACTAGTGCTGGGCTCTGTTATTAAAAATATCCAGACCTGATCTTGTTCAGAATTCTGTAACATTTACTTTCCATGAATTATATAGCCAGTTATCTGTAAGCTACAATGGTGCAGCAGCAGAATATGCAGTACACAGGAGGTCCACAAGTTCCTGTCAAATGGTTTTTTCAACTGCTTGAGTTTTAATATAATTATAGTTGCATTCATTGCTGTCATGTGTCTATTCAACATCTCTGCTGCCACAGTCTGCTGCTGGTTAATGGTTTCGTAACACATTAAAACTAATTTATGTAATTTGTCAGAGTGGTCACAAAGTGATTTGGTGAGGCACCTTGGCATTTTTTTAATGATGCAATTCACTTTGATCCAGTCAATATTTTCTGGTGAAGAGTCCATGGCTACCACAACACATTAGAATGTTATGATCTCTGTTCCACCTCCTCTTCATGTCTTTCCTAGTCTCATCCTAGTTACAATATCTAGTTAATATCTTTTTTTTTTTTCTCCTGATATTTAATAGCTGAATACATCTTTATCTACTAAAAATAATTCAAACTTACACATCACATAACAAACAGTTTGCAAAATGCCATATCATCACTTGATTTATTTTTCAAATCCTAATTTTGTTTGACCATTGAGTCATCTGGCCAGGGCCCAGCACTATCCTAGATATTTCAATTTTCTAAACCCAGTGTTCATCAAACAAAAAATGTGTTGTGATGGAAAATTAGTAAGAAGCCAGTACGCTAGAGATCAACGCCACTTACAGGCCAGGATAAGACATGCGATGCACAACCGTTAGGTAAGCAGACGACCCACCACCCTAAACCCTCACCTGCACGGTCATCTAGTTCTGAGAGTTTCTGATCACGTTCCAAAACTCTCTCCACGTTGACTCGCATTATTCCAACAACCTGTTTAGTTAAACAAATGCATGCAGAGCAAAGTAATTTATCATAAAATGTGAAAAATTCAAACAAACTTTCCAGTATTAGGTCTTATCTACCAATTTTACATTATCCTGGTAAGCCTTCCAATATGTACATGGAATTCTTTAATTCAGTTCCATGACACCTCAAGTCTCCTGCTTCCTAACATAAGGCACAATGAAATGGAACAAAATAAGTTAAAGAACTAAGGTTTCACTCTATTTATGTATGTACGTGTTGTGTGTGTGTGTGTGTGTGTGTGTGTGTGTGTGTGTGTGTGTGTGTGTGTGTGTATACATACATACATGTACACACACATACATATATATATATATATATATATATATATATATATATATATATATATATATATATATATATATATATATATATATATATATAGACCATTCTGAATGCATGTACTATTAAAGTCGACAGTGAGGCGTGCATTATTCTTTTTATAAAGTGTATTTTGTCTTTTCTGCCCAAGGGTGCGTTCATCAGGTTTTAGCTGGTAGAGTAGTGACGTCTCAAGGAAATGGACTTCGGTTCACTACTCTACCAGCTAAAACCTGACAAACGCACCCTTGTGCGGAAAATACACGATACACTTTATAAAAGAATAATGCACGCCTCGCTGTTGACTTTAACAGTACATGCATTCAGAATGGTCTACTCCCGAAATATATATATATATATATATATATATATATATATATATATATATACACACACACACACACACACACACACACACACGTTTCACCCCTTCTATTACAACAGGTTAAATGTCTCTGGTCCAAGTTGGGTTTCAGAGACTTTTACTGGTTTGTATCTTTTACTAACTTACCATTCCATCAAAGTTGTAAGTACTACCATACCTACTTAAAAATACAAAAACATTAATCAAAGATGTTGCAACATTAATCTAACACCACAAGTATCCTCACACATCTTGCCACAATTTAAAAATAGACATACTTTTAAGAGTACACCAAAATGCTTGTTTTGTAAAATTTATGTTGCATAATGCAAGACTTCATACCTCATCGACTTGCGCTTGCGTTTGCTGCATTCGTTTCTGTGCAGCCACCTGCTGTGGCCCACGGGGACCACCAACGATTTCACCATTTTCGCCTGTGGGTGCATCACCCCCAGGGGCAGCCCCTCCTGCTGCAGACGCACCTCCTTCAGTTGACCTGTAACCATAAATGACGTTTCCAACTTAAAATCACAAATATAGCAAATCATAGCAGAATGCGATGATACTAGAGGATGTAAAAAAAGGAAAATGGAGTGTTACAGTACTTGAAGGAAAGGGAGAATGAGAAGGATAAATAAAATGTTCAAATAAAAATTTGTGGAAATGAAGAAGAGGATTTAGCCAACATTATTCCTGAAAGGTTTCATAATCAATGGTGAGTAAACTGATTATTTGTAACACAGTTCTATATAGATTTAGTAGATCAGAGCTGCTACAATAATGCATCTTTATTATGTATGAGCTCAGATGTGTTTTTGTTGCATACAAATAAAGATGATCACAGTGACATGTATGGAAGCAGTAGAGCAAGCAGTAACTTTTGTCTGTCAGCATGCATGCTATTACCATTATTTTGACTTTGCGTCACACTCATTTATGTGACACATTCACATGCTCATTTGCTTTTTTTAAATTAAAACTTAAATTGAGCAGAGTGCAAGCATCAAATTGTGTTGACTTGGAAATTCAGCAATTAAATCCTTGATATGATGCAGCAGACCTACGGCAGTAAAGTAAAGAGCCAGGTGAACCATTCTGAATGCTACTTGCACTTTCGACAGAGATGAAACATCAATGCAAGTTGACATGAGTTTAAGAAAATCCTCTATGATCACAAGCCCTGAAATTCCTGTAAAAACTTATTTTTCATCAGGATCTTTTACAAGGAAATCACATGGAATGAAGACATTTGTCTTCACAGCTACAATAAATTTTGTTACTTGCATCCCAGCTACACTTTTTTCACGTACATGAAACAGTGTACAATATTTCTTTATGGATAACTGTGTGGGTAACAATCATCAGCTGGTAACTGTCTCGGGGCATTGGTGTGAGCTGAACACCTTTGGGAAATCCTATTGAAAATTGATGACCCATAAATCACAACAGCTGATTATGAAGATGGCTGACCATCAATGCCACATTCCTCATCCAAGATTTTTTTTCACCTAATAAGGAAGATTCACTAATGCTGAATTTTGAAAGACATAGACAGAACTACACAAACTTTTTGTATGACAAGTGATCAGGATTCCTTTCTTTGCTACTCCTTAAAAAAAAAAAAAAAAAAAAAAAAATAATAATAATAATAATAAATAAATAAATAAAAAAAAAAACAATAATAATAAAAAAATCAGTAAAAATTTCCAGCTGACATTTAAAGACATGACCATCAGCAACCATTCATCACAATCTGTCAGCACCCAGCTGTGGGATGTGTGGCTGCAGCAAGATAAAAATCCAGATAAACATTGAAAGCACTGTGGCTTGTGAAATCACTGGACTGAAATGCCTAGGATTTATGACTATGGTACTTCAGAGATAGAATCCTTTAATTGTCTATAACTCCTAGAGGATATTTTTCAAAGATTTTGATCCAATAATGTGATGTATATTTAGCTAAAAATATGGCAAATTCAGCTGGAAAATGTGTGGTTCAATGTTCTTCCTGGTACAAGTTTTGACCTTATATGTACTTGGCTACAAGATCCACTTAAAGGGATTACTGCTTCTCAGTAGTAAGCTTGGCAAATACAACAACTGTTAGATTTCTTATGTATTGGTGTCATTTATAATACATATTGCTAATTCTATCTGCAAAGTTAATACAGCACTCCCTCCTGACAGAGACAGAGATTGGCAAACACTGCAATCAGTTCTGTACAAGACAAGCAATAGGGATGTTATGGCAGTAGAGTATGGAAGTATCTAGTATATCAAAGTAAACCAGTACATAGATCAGTGGGAAGAACATAATAATAAAAGAAAGAAAGAATAAAGAAAACAAATAATGAATACAATGTGATAAATGATAAATGAAAAATAAACCAAATGAAAAAAAAAAAAAAATCATGATAATCATAAGAATAGTGGTAAAATAATAGTGACTACAATATCAATAATAATAATAATAATAATAATAATAATAATAAAATAATAATAACAAAGCAACAAAAAAAAAAAAAAAAAAAAAAAAAAAAAAAACTAATTTCAAGCAAATTTTTTTTTGTTTTTCACAACCCCAAGCAACAGTGTTACTTATTATCTCAGGGTTCTTGTAAAACCAATGGAAAAGCATGATAGGCATTAAGAGGAAATCAGTATTACTGAATTTTGTGAAGATGATGGGTTAAATCAATATCCATTACCCGTATCACTGTAGTCTAAGACTGATTCTAAGATTTGAGGAAATCTAAGGAAGAGAGAGATGTACGTTGGCAACACACTGGATAAAATTTCATGAGAATGAGCTGGAGCTGTGACACTTTGCTGGCAGCATGCCTTCATCTTGAGATCTTACCAGTTATTTAATTTACTTTACCAGGAAGAAGACATGAGAATAATGAGCAAACTAGGACAAACATAGTGTCAGCCTTAGAGCATTAGTGGCTTCAAGGTAGAATGGCTATGAATCAATGCCCTCCCCACCCTTGAATCAAGTTTGGACAGCTGGCACACAGCTCACCCAGCGGTTCCTTCTTTTCAGTTACTCAATAGATGTGTGGATATCACAATGGGCTTGTCCTGTGGTGAGTGATGTCATCTATCACAGGCTCAAAGACCAGTGGGATAAATAAGTATCAAGTAGCTATATCATATTGAAAACCTACAGCATCTACATGAACTTATTTTATAATTTACATTTTTTTTCTTATGTCCTGGCCCATAGCTTCTGTGCAGGCATGAGCAATGGAGAGCATGAATCAGTGATCTCAACTGAGGAAGACATGAATGCCTATATGGATGGCAAAAAAGTAATTTTTGTATAAACATGCCTCCAACTCAAGACATAAGGTTTACCTCAAACTCAAAACAAAAAGTTAAGCTGTACAGCACTTGTCAAACTGGAGTTCAGTGTGAGGGCAAAGGTGAATGTGCTCCCACTGAAATTTTTCGGCTCAAGCAGGTACTCAAAGACGTGCATCCTTGCTCTTATACAGTTGCGCAGCTATGGGAAGGCGGACGTCCAGGGCGGCATTTTTGGGTGGCAACACTTTTGGTCCTACAACTGGCAGTTTTACGTTATTAGGCCTGTGTGTGCTATTGACTTAGGCCCAAGCCTTCTTGATACACACAGGTCCTGATACATCCATCTTCAATAAAACAGCTAATTTGGTATAATATAATTTGGCATTGTAATACTGTATTACTTCTAGGGAGCGCAGCAAACTTGAAAGCTGTGGGCTGCCCCGGCTGGCAAAAACATTAGCTACATCACTGTTCTCCTTTCACCCTAGTCAAGTGGTGACTTTCACTATTTTGAATTTTGGATAAGCATATGGTTCTTTCAGACAATACTTTGCCTTTGTAAGAATGTCACAACATCACAAGGTATGGCATAAATTTACTTGTTGGATGAAATTGCAAATTATTTTAAACAGATTTTTAAGGTGGAGGAGGAAAGTATAACTCAAATGACCACAATATCAACTGATGTGCATTTAAATATAAGAGCAAAAAAATTTTCTTTAACCTTTAAGATACCAATTATAAAGGCCTGCTCAATATCATCTATAAAATCAAGGCATGTACTCGTTCCATCAGTACAAGAAACAAAAGTAGTCTCAGAAAAGCACCAGAAAGTAGATGCACATGACTAGTGTGTTAGGAACTACTCACTCTGACATTATGGAAGACTGTAGTCGTACTGGCCAAGGAGCTGGAGTATGTAGTGAGCTCAAGTTAGCTTACTGAAGGATGATGGTGATACAATTCAGTCCTTACACCATAACAGACTGTGGTATCTATTATTACAGAATTATGCCCATCTCACTCTGCCAAACAAATATATATATTATGCAACACTGTACACTTCACTGTCAAATGTATTATTACCACCACTATTATTTTTTTTTTTTACACAAAATGAATGAAGAAGTTGCATTTGATAGATGACCTGAAATTTATTAAGTGTGGAGAAAATTGTAAAGTTAATGAAATCTACATCAGAAGTGTATGATTTAAACAGAGAAAAAAAGTCATCTGCATCAGTGAGACAGACGTGATTCTGTACAAGTATTTCCAGGGATTGAACGAAAAATTCTACTCTAGTATCTGTGACAGTGTGGGTGGTGAGGGCACTGGCGATGCTGGAAGAGGGCGTGAACACCAACACCCGTGACCTTCAGTACCAGTCAAAGTGGTGGCAATACAAATATGTACAAAATATCAACAAGGATAATGCTTGTAGCCTTCTTGTCACACGCCCTGGCCCTCCCTCACCACATTTGCCACAATTACCCGCACCACCACCACCACACCAAGGTTCAGGCCACACCCCTAGCTCCTCACATGTCTGGCTGCCGGAGGAGAGGCTGTTGGTGAGGTGAAGTGCGGCAGATTTTGACAGTTGTTTGGAGCCTCGGGTGAGGGCGATCGATGGCTCACACACCACTCCTCATATTGCAACCTTCCCTCACTCACACCCCTCTCCTGCCCCTGTACCTCACGCCACACCATTCACCAATCATTCATTGACACCAATAATTAAAGGGATGTGGATATTTACTTACATTTCCCGTAGAAGTGAGCTCTAAATTAAATATCTAAACAAAAATGGAGGCCTCTGCTGACGTCTGCGCACTGCCGCGCTCTCGCCCTTCTGCGCCCACTCATTGGTCCTCGCTCCTCTTGTCAATAACTTATAGACTTTGCCCAAACTATGCCCTATATCATGTACTTATATCATTTACAAGTATAAAAAAATACAAGTATGAATATGATAAGTCAATCAGCTGACCCACTTCATGCATTCAGTAAATGGTACCTGGAAATCCATACCCATAAAGTTACCATCACCTGATTTTTGATTACAGAAAAATACATACCAATAAATGCAAAGTATTTAATTTGAAAGTATCCAATTATAAGAATATAAATTAATTACTATGAATAATGGATTAGGGTACATATCTTTATATGGCTGCTCTTATATGCGTAATTTGTAGTAAAGCTTTAAAACACAATTATAAACATAGAAAAGTATACAAAAAATATTTTTGACAAGAAATAATATTTTACTTTGATAAATAAAGAGGTAATAATATAATTTCAGATGACGAAACAATGGTGTGGATCGGGTGGTGTTGGCGAGGCGGCGGACGGTGGTCGGTCTTTCCCTCAGGAACGCGGAGCAGCCATGACTGCGGTACGTGACTCCTCCACTTTTGTCGTGTTTTATTTAGGAAAATGCCTTCAAATTCAAAGATATAGCATTAGAGCATAGATAGTAAGTGATAATGTGTACCGGGAGTGCGTGTGGTGCATTTAGCTGTGCGTTATTGATTAGTTAAGGGCCACGTGGCTGCAATGTGGTAGGGACGAGTGTCGTTATTATTACTTACTGTGGTTCCTATTGTGCTTATTCCTAACTACCAGCGCTGCTTCTGTTATTACCCATAGATCTGTGGGAGTGAGCTTGCTGCGAGTTTTGGTGATGGGCAATGCTGGGTCTGATGGTGTGGTTTTGTGGTGTAACGTGGGTGACTGGTTCATATTACGTTTCCTAAGGCTTGAGTTATTTAGTCCCATTATTTACTTCGTAGCTAGCCATTTTTCCATATTTATTTCGCTTACTATTTGGCGATATTATTCAGCGTCAGAAACTTTTGTGGGGATTTAAATAGTGAAGATTGGCCATTACTCTGACCACCGTAGACCTTTCGTAATGTAAATATAATCGTCTAATCGTGCGCTAAACTCAAAATAAAAATGCGTCCCAGTACTGAAGGGGCTTGAGTTGTTGGTAGTCTCTTTATTAAGTAGTTCACCATTTCAGTACCATGACGCGTTTCCATATTTATTCTGCTTACCCTGGCGATTTTACAGCTTCAGAAACTTGTGTGATGATTAATATAGTGGAGACGCCACCATAGATCCTTCCTAATGTCAATAAAACGGTCTGATCATACCCAGAACTGAACGTAAAAACGCGTCATGTTACTGAAGGGGTTAAATAAAGAAGCTTGTTTCGGGGAGTGGTGATGGACTGTGTGTGTGTTTCTCACGTGAGGTTAGGATATAGAATCGAGCTTGTGGGTGAGTTTTAGTGTTTTCAGAAAATAGTATTGTGCGTTTTGGTGTTTATCATTATTTTGAACTATTTATTTATTGTGTTCCTGTTTTATTTTTGTGCTTATATTATGTGTTGAGTGATCAGCTTTTGATTTCACTACTGAGACTACACTGTTCAGGGTTTGAATGTGGGCCAGTAAGGGGTGTTTGAGGAGCCAAGGGTCACTGTAGGCATTGTTGAGTTCGGGCAAGTCTTGTGTTAGAAGCTGGGGTGTGTGTAGGAGTTATTGAAATACATGGTGGTGTAGGGAAAAAAAAGAAGTACTTCATCTATTAAACCTTACCTGTTATATTTGCTAGACTTTCTTGCTGTTCTTGTATTTATTCACAAAATTGTGTATATTTTTATTTTTTTCATGCATAAACTTGATGGTTTAGAAAAAGTTAATGCTTTATCTTCTAAATCTTACCAATTATATTTCCTAGACTTGTTTGCCAATCATGGTTTAGTATTTGTTGACTTTAGTGTATGTATTGATTTTAAATTTTTTTTTTCATGCATATTGTTGACAACTTACAGTACCTTTAAGATTTTGTCCTTGAGTCAGGGTGTGGCCAGCCAGGATGGGTCAGCCAACACTGGTCACACACATTGGGATATTGGTTGCCACTTATAATGGTTTCCTGCTTTTTATATATATTTTTAATTGTTAGGCAAATTATTAACATCACCCTCTTTTATCTTAAGTTGAAAGATGCTTATATTCAAGTTGTACAATGATATCTGGAATGAAGTTGGGTAATTGTGTGGCGAGGTTCTCACCCTTGATGCTTCTTCACTATGCTGCTTCACTTTCTGCTGAGCATAGCTTCAACATTAGCAGTGGCTGGAGGCTTGTGAGCTGACCTCTGTGAGAAGTTTCCTCTGAATTCTGGCTTGGGGAAATGTATGGATCATGAGGAAGTGTAGCCTTAAATAATTCACGCATTATTTTTAGACAAGAGACTTGCTATGCTGCTGCTGATTATGATAGCATGTAGAATTATAAGTTAAATAAGGACGAAGTCTCAGTGGCTTTAGTGACAAAAATCACTGCTCCCTATTTTTTATTATTGTGAATTAATTGATTTTTTTTTTCTCCGGTCATTCAATAGAAACACTTAATGGTGTGTGTTGCATACATTACGAAAGTGTAAATACTTGTGTAGTGGCAAACATTAGTGATGCTGGTGTCCTCATTCCCTGGTGCAGTGAATGTCCAGACTCAACTCAAACTTAGGTTAAAGTCATGGTTTCTAATGGTAATGGGTGTGTCCCATTGATTTCTGTCCCATGGCAAGGCCTTGGCTGGAATTATAGACATTTATAGATTTTCTTGAGAAATTCTCTCTCTCTCTCTCTCTCTCTCTCTCTCTCTCTCTCTCTCTCTCTCTCTCTCTCTCTCTGGTGGCTATTTGTTTATTTATTTATTTCCCTTTTGGTTCCTGTTGTTTGAAACAATTACATGACTTCATGACTGACTGAAGAACTGTTAAACCAATGATGAATGAATGATTATGAGTAAGGGAGATGGGCAGGAGTGTGGGCTGAACTGCACAAGTCTTAACGGACTGGACCATAAAGTAACTTGGCCAATTTTGCTTTGGCTTGTTTCTCACAACATTATATGTACATTAAATCAGCTGCATTTTGTATCCAAATAGTCTAAAGTGTGTCTTTTGGAATTTGCCGAAGAACCTCCCATTTGTTTGATTTTTTCCTTTACTTTGGAAGAAATTAATTTCTTTGCTGACTCCATTCATAATATTTTAACCATAAAACACTGAAACATGGGGTTATTGGATAGAGGTGGACAAGACCAGAGATTGAACACATCGTACAGACCAGGATTAGCATTACAGTCAGTTCTGCTTGGCATGATTGTGGGGTCACTTGTTACAAACTAGTGCACCTATTACTTTGCTGCTGTATCCACCACAAAAAAGTCACAAAATCACTACCTGGATGACACTACAGTTTTCACATCTACCTACAGAGTGTTGCCACATGTTTCAGTAGTTATTTTTGCACAGCTTTTCTGTGGTTGGTACAGTAGGAAGGTAAGCTTGCAGTTTGTGATGACTGGCTTGCCTTGATCATCACAAATGGTGCGAACTGTATTAATAGGACCTATGGCCCCTCATGGTCTATCCTACTTAAGATTGTATGTACTTTTTCCTACCACATTAGCTGTACTGTGTGTGTGTGTGTGTGTGTGTGTGTGTGTGTGTGTGTGTTTTGTGCACATTTAGGAGACCCTTTTGTGGTGATATTGATCTGGTGGATCATGGAGAATATTTTCATCAAAGTATCAATAGCTTTATATGAATGTAACCGGATTATTATTTTTTTTTTGTAGCTTTCCACATGATGTTTATCCCTTAACTAAGGCAGTGGCAATGCTGACTAACTCATCACCCATTATACTGATGATGGTTAACCAGTCAGTAGGATACTTGGAAGTGATAAGCATTTTAATCAGGCTTCTCTTTTGTTTCAGGCCAAACCCCCAGCAAAGCGGCCTCAGGCCAAGAGCAGCAAGAAACCTCAAGTGCCTGCCAAGAAAGGCAAGGGAGTGAAGGGCAAAGGCCGCAAAGGCAAGAAGCTGCAGCTGAAATTCCACATCGACTGTCGCCAGCCTGTTGAGGATGGCATCATGAATGCTGCCGACTTTGTATGTTTCCTCTGAAAATAAATTGATCTCTTGAAAATTAAGTTCTACTTGTGTAACTTGAGTTTTGATATCAAACATAAAATTCTTGGTCATATCAATCTATTTATATTTGTAAGAGAATTCAGGAAATTATACAGGTAAGGACAAATTGTTCTAATAACTACTGCAGTTAGGGTGACCTTCCCTAACTGAGTACTAGTAGGGTGAACTCCCCTACAGTACTCTTCTCATTCCGTAGGAGACGTTCCTGCAGCAGCGGATCAAAGTGAATGGCAAGACCAACAACTTCTCCAATCAGGTGACCCTGGAGAGGAACAAGCACAAGATTACCCTGAATGCTGATATTCCATTCTCCAAGAGGTGTGTAGAATTTTTCTTTGATATTTATATTTATGACCAGCTTTAAGATACTCGTCATGACCAGATTTCCAAAGCTTGCCTGTGTGAATTCAGATTCTTAATAAGACCCTTCAATACTGGGACACATTTTTACCTTGAGTTTTGGGTACAATTAGACCATTTTATTTACATTAGGAAGGGTCTACGGAGGTCAGAAGATTAATGGCCAATCTTCTCTATTTGAATTTCCGACATGAGTTTTTTAAAGCTGTATATAATCACCCATTAGTAAGCAGAATGAATATGAAAAGGCATCATGGTACTGAAGGGATTAATATCCCCATTGTGTGAAGTTTTGATTGTCTTGGCCTGACATGAACTACCTCATTCTTGTAATTGATATTTTCTTGCTCACATACATATTTCACATCCAGTCAGTGTTTTCATCAAGCTTCAACAGTACCACTACCAGAAAAGAGTTACTTAAAACCTGAACATGAACACTACACTGATCTCATGAGATTCGTGGAATTTATTAAGTTTAAAATTCTGATTACTGGGTTGAAAGTGTAAAAGGCATACCAGTTCCTAGTGTTTATACAAACTACCATCTCCAGTGCCTTCAAAGGATACATCTGCTTGTATTAAGCAAAATATAATCTTATAAGTTGAGCAAGACTGCAACAGGAATGTAAATGATGATTTTTCAACAGATACCTGAAATACCTTACAAAGAAGTACCTCAAGAAGAACAATCTTCGTGACTGGCTGAGAGTGGTGGCTCCTCCCACAGCCAAGGACATGTATGAGCTGAGATACTTCCAGATCAACAATGAAGAAGATGATGATGATGATGGGGATGATTAATTTTTAATACATTCATCTGAATAATGTTGAAATTTTATTCTACCTTTCAAGTGTGTGATGTATGAGTTGGCGTGTTATGGATGACAGTCCGGTGACTGAACGACGGAACAAGATGTTGGGGTGCAAGAAGAGCAGTGAAGGAGAAAGATGTCTAGCATTCAGGAATAAGACTATTTCTGATGTAACTGACAAATGGAAAGTTTGATATGGGTACTTGACAGAATTTATGTGTGGAGTATAAGTATCTTGTATGTCATGTTACTGCAATAACTACTGGATCTTTTTCTTCACTAAGGGAAATAATAGCTATGACCAACAAGATTAATTTGAAAATCTATATATATTCATATATTTATATTTTAAATTTAAAGATATAGAACATTAGATAATAAAGTATAGAATTTAGATTTTATCAAACTAATTTTTGTACCAGTGAAGACCAATTGCATAAAGGTAACTAACCATCTTTTATGTGGGTGATTGTAGTAGCTGTGTCAAAGGAGGGACTGTAGGAGGAGGAGCAAGCAAACAAATGTATCGGTGTTCTTGGTTCATCTCCATTTCTCTTCTTCAGTGGTAGCAGTATTCTTGGTATGTACGTCTCCATTCTTCCTTCAGCGACAGCAGCAGTGTTCTTGATGTGTCTGTCTCCATTCCTCCAGTGGTGGCAGTACTTTGGTGTGTGTGTGTGTGAAGCTAGGCCTGGCAGAGGGTTAAAGACTTCGTGTTGGCAATGTTTCCTGGCCTGATATGCCACATCATCATACACATGCATAAAATACCTTAATTTGATTTTGTATAGAACACTTATTTGTATCATCTGCTATTTTATGAAATAGAATATTCTTAGAATGTTATGATTAAAGAACCATGAGTAGTATAGGGTGAATGTTTTGGTTGGAGAGCTGGCAGAATGGTGAACAACACTCCATGGGTCGGTACAATTTGATTTTACTATAGGTTTATCTACTATGTTGTCTATGTAATTATCATTCACACATTTTGTCTAGAAGTCTCTTGAGGTGGTTAATGTATATAGTTCTCTTTCATGTGGTCTAAATATTTTGCATATGATATATGTAATTTCTTTTAGCAGGTGATTATGTAATTCTTTTTCTTAAGGGTTTGTCACCTCCACATGGGAAATGGTGTGGACCTTTAGGTATTATGAAGGCTGGTCTCCAAGTGAGGTTTTTGGTTGATGTTTGGCCACACTCCCATTAATAACCTAACTTAAAATACTTTTACTTCACTTGAACTTACTGTACCACACATAAGGTAATTTTATCAGCTTTATTACACTGAAAAGTGCGTACCCACCCAGACTGCTCAGATAGCAGTGGAAAAACTATAAATGCAAACCACTGTTGGATTGTGTCACCTGTTAGCAAACAAATTCGTTTTTCAGTCTCTCTCTCTCTCTCTCTCTCTCTCTCTCTCTCTCTCTCTCTCTCTCTCTCTCTCTCTCTCTCTCTCTCTCTCTCTCTCTCTCTCTCTCAGTGGCAGATCTAGGATCAAAATTTGTTTGCTAACCTGAATTCCTGTTGCCCTTAATTGGTGGCAAGCCTATCAGCTGGGAGGTTCAGGGCTGTAAGCCTGGACCATATGTAAATGTCTTGAAAACCAAGCAATCTTGAGGGCATTTTCAAGCTATATACAGCTATTTCTATGTGAAAAGAGCAGTAATAATTTATTAATATAACTGAATAGTAATTAGATTAGCGTTAACATCACTATCACCACCACCACAAGCCAACCACAGTACCACCAGTCCCACCACACTACAGTAGTACAGTACCACCACAATCATCACTTCCCTTAGCCCTATGACCAGACTATATAAATACATACTATATAAAATTACATAGGCCTATTGACTACAACACCCCCACAAACACCATCATTACCACCACCATTATTATTACACACACACACACACACACCTTTGTGCCCCAAGCTTTAGCACCATCAAGCAGCTAGTCAGTAGGTGGGCAGCTGGCAGGGTTGGGCGGCTTCACCTCTGTCCTGAGTTACAGCTTGGCCACAACATCCTCCTGCTCCTCCTCCTATTATCAGTTCTCAGTAGTTATGTGGGTAGTTTTTGAGGCCATTGCTTTTTTTTTTTTTTTTTTTTTTTAAGGTTTTGCAAGTAAGAATAGGAAATTTAGGCAGATAATGAAGGGTAAACAAGCAGTCAGTCAGCTTAGGGGAAGGCAGGTAGTCCCCATTATCAGTTATTATTGCCTTAATTTCTCAATCACTGTAAACCAAACATGGGTTATAGTGGAGCCACCTGCCCATTACTATATCACATCACATCACATAGACTCGATTATGATACTGCCTAATTCTGGTGTGATGAGAGGCAAGATAGCCGCCCCGCCACCCAGCTGGCCTTTAAGCTCTGCCCATCTGCTGGTTCATATATGTTTCTCTATCTTTCCTAGCAATATAATTTCAATTTTTGTATTATATTTTGAAGGTTTCTTTGAATCTTTCATTGCTGTTTAAATGTTTCCTGCATCTCTGATAAATATGTGGCACTTGGTGGTATTTTGTGGAATAAGTATGAGCAACCTTAACGATCAAAATTTCCATTTCAGTATTTGGAAATATTTTATTTCAAACTATATCTGGGCCTATATCATATCATAGAATCGTTTATGCTACTTTAAATGTGTTGTTTAGTCTTGTTAAACGTAAATCATATATATCTTCTTGGTCTAAAGCTGAACTCTTCTCCAAAACCCTTGCTAACAACTCCACCTTGGATGATTCTGGGTTTGTTCCTCCCTGTCCTCCTCCCTCTGACTATTTCATGTCTTCAATCAATCGTGATGATGTTTTCCATGCCTTCTCTGGCCTAAACCCTCAGAAGGCTTACGGACCTGATGGGGTCCTTGCTATCGTTCTCAAAACCTGTGCTTCTGTGCTTGCACTTTGCCTGGCCAAACTCTTTCAACTATGTCTACTAACTACCCTACATCTGTCCACATCCTGTCAGGAAGTCAACAGATCACGCAGGGACGCCACATAATGCTTGACTTCTGATCTTTCTAAGATTTCTGTTTGGGGCTGAAAAAATCTAGTAATTTTCAATGCTTCTAAAACTCAGTTTCTCCATCTATCAACTTGACACAACCTTCCAGACAACTATCCCCTCTTCTTCAATGACACTCAACTGTCTCCATCTTCCACACTGAATATCCTTGGTCTGACCTTTACTTATAATCTTAACTGGAAACTTCACATATCTCTTGCTAAAAAGCTTCTATATGAAGTTAGGCGTTCAGGGGTCTCCGCCAGTTTTTGTCTCTCCTCTAACTGCAAACTCTGTACAAGGGCTTTATCTGCCCCTGTATGGAGTAGTCTTCGCATGTTGTATTAGATAGAGTGGAATCAAAAGCTTTTCGTCATCAACTCCCCTTCTCTGAGTGACTGACTGTCTTCAGCCTCTTTTTCACCTCCGAAATGTTGCATTTTTTTTTTTTTTATCGCTATTTTCATGCTAACTGTTCTACTGATTTTGCTAACTGCATGCCTCCCTCCTGTGGCCTCGCTGCACAAGGTTTTCTTTCTCTCATCCCTCTTCTGTCTAACTCTCTCACGCAAGAGTTAACCATTATTCTCAATCATTCATACCTTTTTCTGGTAAACTTTGGAACTCATCTGCTTCTGTATTTCCGTCTTCCTCCGACTTGACTTCTTTTTAAGAGGGAGGTATCAAGACATGCTTCCTAATTTTGGTTAACCCTTTACTTGTCTTCTAGAGAACCAGCACTCAGTGGGCTTTTTTTTTTTTTTTTTTTTTTTTTTTTTTTTGCTCTTGGCTGGCCGTCACCTACATTAAAAAAAAAAAAAAACGTTTGGATTTTGTGGATAATAGTTTAAGTTCTTAACAAGTCACAAGATATTAAGCATTCGGTTTTGCGTTAATTTTATCTAAAAGTCGATTGTGAAATGAGTTCCGTTACCTACGTAAAATCACCAACCGCTGAGAGCTAAGCGAGCCTTATCAATTTTTTATTTTTTATTTATTTTTTTTTTTTTTTAGCAACCATGAGGGCCTTTTCAAGCTATATAGTTTTTTTTTTTTTATGTAATAGGAACAGTAATAATTTATTAATACCCCATTTTCTCTTACTTCAGTTAGAAGGAACCAATTTATTATTGATAGGAGCCAGGGTCGAAATTATTAGCCCCTCATCCATCCCATACTTACTCGTAAAGACGTAAAAGTTATTGAACTCAAAGACTCACATACTGTAAGTCACAGAAAAAAACTCAGCATTTTCAGAAAGCCTTGTTACATTATTGTTCCGTATATAGGCCTACCTGTTACCTTGCTTCATAATAAACAAAAATTGTGAAGGGTTCAGTTCCCTCAGCCTCCACCCACCCTGGATCTGCCACTGCTCTCTCTCTCTCTCTCTCTCTCTCTCTCTCTCTCTCTCAAGTATATTCGTCCCTTCCTCACCACGCCCTCATCACAGCGGCAGCCTCCAGCCTCTGCTCTCCTCCCTGCCCCTATCAAGCTAATCCACAGTCATCTTCACACTCGTACCTCCTCCCGCTGCCGAGTCGCCTTGCAATATCCAGCAATTTGCATACATATGTAATATTAAAGATTTGTTGCGTTAATTTTCTTGGAGGACTTTGACATTTCGGGATGGGAAACTGCAGGGAAGGATGGAGGCCTGAGGGAAGGAGAGATGAGATAGAATTTCTTAAACTGTAATGAAAGAATAAGTTGTTATGAATCCAGTGAGGGAGAGAGAGAGACTGCAGTTATATTATTTGAATGTTAAAGAAAGAAGTAGCAAAAATAACATGTGGTAAATGACAGAGTTAATGGATAGTTGACTAAAGGACAGGAAAATAATACAATAATCTGGCGAGAAATGATGACAAAGAAAACGACATTTTCTCGACTCTTAAAGGTGTGACGCTAAATTTTATGGATAACTGAAATCTGAAATATGTTCTCTTTAATTCAGCTGAGAGAGAGAGAGAGAGAGAGAGAGATAACATATATTAGAAGATAAAGAAAATAAAGTATTTATCTTTATATAATATATATATATATATATATATATATATATATATATATATATATATATATATATATACTGAAAGAATGTTATTAATTGAGAGGTAAAGAATGGGTTTGAAGTGCATGTTTACACACACACACACATACACACACTCTCTCTCTCTCTCTCTACACACACACACGGCATTACACCACCTTCATAACACACATAATTAAAGCACAGAGCTAGTCCCCTCACACACACACACACACACACACACACACACACACACACACGTCCTGCCACATCTTCAAGTGACATACATACTTTGTTACTCGGAAATAGTATTCTAACCAGTGGCAGCAACGCATGAATAGTCTTATCGGGTCAACGTAATGGTATTATTATTATTATTATTATTATTATTATTATTATTATTATTAGTAGTAGTAGTAGTAGTAGTAGTTGTTGTTGTTGTTGTAGTAGTAGCAGAAGTAGGAATAGCAGTGGTAATAGTTGTTTTATTTCTTTGTTGTTTTTTTCTTCTCGTTCATCTACTTCATAATCATCATCCTTCTTTTTTTTATTTCTTCTTCTTCTTCTTCTTCTTCTTCTTCTTCTTCTTCATCACCTACTCATCCTGGTTCTCGTCCTCGTACTTCTCGTCTTTCTCCTCCTCCATCTCCATCTCCTCGTCCTCGTCGTCGCCCTCCTCCCCCATCTCCACCTCCTCCTCCTCCTCCTCCTCCTCCTCCTCGTTCGCAAACCTTCCCATGAGCGCCTAATTGAATACTGATTACCGAGCTGCGAAGTTTAAATTAGGATCTTGAGACGGAACTGCAGCGCGTGTTGGTTGAGGTGGAGTGCGGTGGAGGACGTGCGTAAAGCCATCTTGGCCTGTAACTCTGAAACACCTCTGAGTGAGCCGTACCTTCATTATTTCAAAAGGCTTTAGTTTATCCTACGATGATTTTTAAGGGTGTTTGTACGATTTAAGTGAAAGATTAACAAAAACTCTATATTATCAACAGGAGAAACGCATGTGAAAATTCCGCTAGTCATCTCTGTGGCCTTTGAAAACAGTCGCGGTGAGGGAGTGAGGTGTTCCTGTTCCTGGTCTTACCTCTTACTTACCTCTCACTGTTGCCTATTAGTGAAGCAAAAGAGCCAGCCAGACAGTCACTCGTACAAATAGTCTACAGTTATATGATAGTTCTATATGTATTTCCTTTCTCAGTCTTTAATTTGTTAGGTTAGGTTAGACACCGACATGTATATTTATTTTTTTAGTTTCTTCGGCCCGTATTCAGAAATGCTTTGCTTTCTCACCACGACTTCTTTCCAAGGCCACAGAGATGACTAGCGGGGTTTTCAACAGTGTCTCCAATTATTAACGTAGAAATTTTGTCACTGCCTCTAGAGCCGTAAAAATACCTTTAAAACTCGTGTACACCTAAATAAATCCTTTTGAAATAGTGGAGGTGAAGCACAGAATCGTTGAGAATACCAGCCTTTTATGTTCATCATGCTGTAGTTTTCAGCATGACTTGTATTCTTAAACATTTGTGGGTCTAAGTTAAAGTCTGAATACTCTTAACAAATACTTTTAGATAGTTTTGAGGATTTTCAAGGTGTTTTCGTGGCTCAGACAAGAGAGAGAGAGAGAGAGAGACTACAGCTCCTATTTCCTTCTTCCTCTACCTATCCACCATTCTTTTTACTAACACTCACTGCGATACGTAAAAGAAAAAAAAAACCACCAGAAGTGATACATGAAATCTTTGTATAAGAAGGTAAGGGATAAAAAGGAAGATATTCTGCAATTTCTACTCAGCTTAAAGATTGGAGGTCGCTATAGAACAAGTAACGACGTCTTAGAGTGATTAGTAATTAAGGAAAGATGCACCAATTAGCAGTCAAAGGGTTAATCCGCGTAAAGAGAGAGAGAGAGAGAGAGAGAGAGAGAGAGGCAAGGTGTGTGTGTGTATGTGTCATCATATCAACAGGTGCCTGCGGTGTGAGTGAGTCAGTTTGCCTCCCGTTGGGTTATTAGTATGCATGGATCCGAGGCCTCTGTGATTGTTCTTGAGGCTGTGCTGTGCTGTGTGTGTGTGTGTGTGTGTGAGGTTATGATACAATGTTAGGGATAGTTTAGTTTAAGATAGTATTTCTCTTTGTTTATTACATGTGTATGTATATGTAGATGTTTGCTGCTGCTGCTGCTGCTACTACTACTACTACTACTACTACTACTACTACTACTACTACTACAACTACTACTACTACTACAACAACTACTACTACTACTACTACTACTACTACTACTACTACTACTACTACTACTACTACTACTACTACTACTACTACTACTACTAATGCTACTGGTGATTAAATAAGGCCTGGAAGAAAATAAAAATGTTGATATAAAGAAAAAAATAATGATAAAAGATAACGTTTAGAATTCTATGGTTTAATTTTGCGTGACTTGTAATCCTCACTAACTTTTTTTCATCTTTTTATACCTCTCTCTCTCTCTCTCTCTCTCTCTTCTCTCTCTCTCTCTCTCTCTCTGGGATGGGAGAAAGAGGATGAAGGTAAGAATGAAAGGAGGAGGGGAGGAGGAGGAGGAGAAGAAGGATGAGGAGAAGGAAGGAAGAGGAGCTGAAAGGAGAGGAAAATGAGCAGAAAGGAGAGGATAGAGAAGGTCAGGGATATTCAAGGTCACAGTGCCGCGAGAAAAAAAAAAGGGGTGTTTAGTGACGAGTTTTCCAGTTGTCAAGTGTAAACGCCAGACTACAAGGCAAGCTGCACTCATTACTGGCGCGGAGTGACTCGATTAGCACGGTAGTTACAGTGGGTTAACGTTCTATTTATGATCTCAGTAGCGAAGTTGGCGTGCTCGTTAGGCTTTACAAGTTACCGGTAAGGTTAATTAATCATTGGTGAAGGGGCGGGCGAGCGTCACGGAGGCCGGTGAGCTGACTGGGAACTCGGACAGGGAATCTTGGGGGCCTGGCGTCTACTAGGGCATACCGCGGTTTCTACTCTGTGACAATGCGACGCTTCAGGGTAGGTGTGCCGGGAACGCGAGGTGTGTGAGACCCCGCTCGTGAATTACAACTTTTAGGGGTCTGTTGTGGACTTGGAGGGAATTTGTCAGCATGGCGCCGGTGCAGGAGGGGTGGCCCGGCGTATCCTGTGTGCCAAGTGTGGACGGGAGGGTGCCTGCGCGGGGCGTCACGTGGTGGTGGCGGTGATGGAAGTGAGGTAAGGTGGGAGTTCAGTCAGTGTGGCGGAGCTGCCGGCCCGCACTGTGCCGTGGATTCTTGCCTCCCTGCCCGCCCCGCACTCCTGACACGCGCTCCTGCCGCCACGTGCCGAGTGCTGCCCGTGCCGCGACTGTTGCTTCTTCTACTACTGCCTCCTCATTCTAAATATTCCTATTCGGCTAATGAATGCCGCCGATGTTTAGAAGCTGTAATAACATTGCTGACTGGGACCCGCCCAACTTTTCACTTGGCCGAAAACTCAGAGCGTGGCAGGTGGAGCAGGGTCTCTGGCATCGTCCTTGCCTGCACACTGATCTGCAGGACCCTGGACCAAATCGAGGCTCTACGACCACAGCGGCTAAGGTGACCTGACTTTGTCACAAGCTGCCTCTGCATCCACATCGCGAAAGATTATCTGACCAACTGTCACTACTGATAGTTTAAATTTTGCAACCCATGACAACAGTAGTAACTGGCTGAAAAAATCAGTCGGTAGCAGTAGTGTCCCGGTATGACCCAATAGTGCTGCTGGCCGCCTACACGCTGCCATGGGGCCCGCCCGTTGTCCACCCCTGCTGCTGCTGCTGCTGCTCTACAGGTGGGTGGCGGCCGAGACCTGGGACGGTGGGGACTTAAATTTGACGGGCGTATCGCAATATTCGCTTGGCCTCCTGACGAAGTAGATGACCTGACTGAACACAGATGAATGTCCTGAGTCGGAGCAATGCTAAATGGACGTCACCTCGAGGCGTGTGTGTCGGCTTCACCCACCATCACCACCTGTCCACACCACCTCCAGCTCTTCCTGTCACGCCCTAACCATCACATCAAGCACCTGTTGACACCACTAACACTAATCAAATCTCTCCTGTGCCGTACTGTCCACAACTGTCTTACGGTAATAGACTGAATAGTTGAGTCAAAGTGTACATAAGCCAGAATGAGGTAGAGAGGAGGTCTTCCAGATAACCTCCACTGTTACCTGGCTTTCCTCTCCTTGATGCGCCTCTCCCAATACTCAGAAGAGGTGGTAGTGGCGGCGTGGTGGTGCGTTGGTGGGGGCGTTGCAGTCCGTGGGAGAAGAGGGAAATGTGTCAAGCAGGCGTGTGGTAGACCGTGTTGGGGTAATGAGGAGGATTTACAAAGATCTTCACAGTCTCTCTCTCTCTCTCTCTCTCTCTCTCTCTCTCTCTCAATAAAACCGTAAAAGTACCCTAAAAATCCCGTGTAACTTCAATTAAAGCCTTTTTGAATATAGTGGAGGTGCGACAGAAGGGTCTCAGAGTACCGACGATGAAGTTATCCCAGGACTCCCGCGAACAACTCCATGAAGACTGCACGAGGAGTTTGCAGTTTGATGGTTACTCAGTCAGCTGGGCGAGGCAGGGAGGGACGAGGAGTTGTACTTGTCTATCTGTCTGTCCGTCCGTCTGTTTGTCTGTGTGGTTGTGGAAGGGTCTCTCTCTCTCTCTCTCTCTCTCTCTCTCTCTCTCTCTCTCTCTCTCGCCATTAATATCATATCCCCCAGTGACGGACAAGATGATGCCAAACTTTTATGATGTTGCTAATGAGAGTCGGGAACTATGAATAGAAATAATATGAATGACTATTAATGTTTGTTGTCACGTTCTTTTCCTATTATTTTGAGTGTCTTAATGAGGAACAGACTAACGGCAGACACCTCCCGTCTCGATGCGTCAGTGCTGTGTCTATGAGACGATCGAAAAAGACAGTGGAGGATTTAAAAAGGTTATCATTCTGTCTGTCTGTCTGTTCGTCTGTCTATCTGTCTGTCTGTCTGTCTGTCTGTCTCTCTCTCTCTCTCTCTCTCTCTCTCTCTCTCTCTCTCTCTCTCTCTCTCTCTCTCTCTCTCTCTCTCTCTCTTTCTCACTCTCTGTTTGTCTATCTGGTTGCCTGTTTACCTGTCTGCTTATCTATCAATCAGTCAATCACTCACTCACTTATGGTCAATTAATCAATCAATCAATCTATCTATCTATGTGTCTATCTATCTATCTATCTATCTATCTATCTATCTATCTATATATCGTTTTCATTAAGCGTGAAAGGAAAACCAAAGCAAAGTTATTTATTTATTCATTCATAGTGCTTTTCCAGAACTCGTGCCCTCTTATCCTCTTCCCTTTGCTGAGAACTAAATATCAAGCCCTCCTTCTTGAGTCCTAAAAGAAATACTAGCAAGAGAGAAAGCGAGAGAAAGAGAAGGGGGAAGAGAGAGAAGACTGGCTTTTCTTGAGTCTGTGTAGCCGCGGTGACGTTGTTGTCGCTTTCTGGTCCGTGGCGTGTCGAAAAAGATTCTGCCGGGGAAAAGAAAAAAGTAAAAAGAAAAATATCATTGTCAGCGGATCCTTGAGGGCAGCGGGATAGGGCGAGGAGGACAAGCCGTGACGCCCCCGCTGAGAGCTTATCCGCCGGGCCTTCCTCCACCTGTGGCCGCGACGCGATAATGAAGCCTTTTACTGACACCCGGGGCTTGCGTCTCCGTCCAGGTCACCGCCGTCACAAGAGGCTTTGTTGGCGGCGGCAGGGAGGGTGAGGGGCGCTGGGAGAGGTGGTGTGATACGACGAGATGGCTCAAAGGGGAAGGTTTTCAGTGTAAGGGAAAGAAAAAGTGGGAGGAAATGGATGTTTGGAACCGATGTGTGTGTGTGTGTTCATAAGTCGTCATACATTATAGCTTCCCGGTCAAAAAGAAAGAGATAATTTGTTTTCGTCTCTTTCGCATTATCCTCTATCCACCTTCCATGGTGACCCGAGTTGAGAAGTGGGCGCGGATATCCAGAAACGCTTTGCTCTTTCACCTCGAGTATATTCCAAGGCCATGGAGATGATTAGCTACGTTTTCAGGAGTGTTCTTCCTGCAAATAATAAAAAAAATCTTGTTAATCCTCATTCGAACCATAGAGACACATAAAAAAAACTCGTGTAACATCAACTAGAACCTTTTAAATGTAGTGTAGTCCTTCAGAAGATGACATTAAAAGGAGAGAGAGAGAGAGAGAGAGAGAGAGGAAAAAACAAAACAAAGAAGTCATGAGAGGAAGAGAAAGGAGAAGAAAAGAAGAGATAACCAAGGAGGAAAGATAGAGGAGGGAGGAAGGAGGGAGTAAAGCATCCTAAACTATGCAGGAATGCCTCACACTTAAATTCTCCTGAAGGCATGAGCGAAAGACTGGCGGCGGAACTCTCTCCAGGCTTCATAAAACAAAACGACCCTCATTAAACTGGCCACGGTAGATCCATCAGAGGCGGCGAGGCGGTGAGAGATGTGAAGATGAGGGGCGTGGATAGAGGTGCCTGATGACGTCATGAGGAAGAGGTTAGCAGTGATGTGTATGCAGAGGCAGTGACATGTGCTGGATAGGGTCGTGAGTGAAGGGTACACTGCTGGAAATGAATACAAGGAAGGTAGAAAAAAAGAGTCACTTAAAAGCTCGTATTCCCACACACTTCTGCGCTTCACCTCCACTATTTCACAAGGTTTTATCTAATCCCTTCAGCACCTTAATGCGTTTTCCTATTCATTCTGCTGTCTATTTGGTGATTTTATACAGTTTCAGAAACTATGTTGGGGATTAAAATAGTGAAGACTGTAGCCATTGATCTTTTGACCTCCATAGACCCTTCCTAATGTTAACAAATTGATTTAATCGTACATAGATCTCAAGGTATAAATGTGTCCCAGTATTGAAGGGGTTAAATTTAAATGAGTTTTCAATAATATATATTTTTTTTATGGTTATAGAGGCTGAATGATAATATTTCTACATTATTAACACTCTTGAAAACCAGGCTAATCTTCTCTGTGGCCTTAGAAAATAGTCGTGGTGAGAGAGCAGAGCGTTTCTGAATACTGGCCAAATAATGGGCTTGTCACAAATTTTGGACTGTGAAAAAAGAACATTAAGTAGAAAATATTGGAATGTTAGTATACTTAGATTACTTCTGTGGAATGCCTACATCACAATATAACAAAGGAAGAAGCAAGAAATGTGTTGTTGTAAACTCATGACCCAGCCATGGAATGGATTAGAAGGGTAGGTCATTATTCTTATGTTGTCTTGTGATGTAGGTATCCCACATTCATTCAGATATTTCAGGTGTTCTTTGGTGCTTTTTTCCCCCCATTGGCGCTACAGAACACTTGTCAAACTACCATTAGAACCATGAAAAAAATCCTTGACTCTCTCACACAAACTCTTTCTTTTGATTAATTTTGAAGGTGGACGATGCAGATTTGGCGTTAAAACATTTAGGAATCTTATAATTATTTTCTATTCTCCTCATTATTATCGGTGGTATTGGATAACAGTCGTGCATATGATAGTGATTGTGATGATAGTGAAAGTGGCTATGGTGTTGGCGGCGGTAGTAGCGGTAGTGGTGGTAGTGGTGGTGGTTTCCAAGCGGCAAAAAACCACCTCGTACGTAAATAGCGCAATAATACATTCGTTGAGCCGTGTGAGGGTGTAGCACGGCATAACGAGGTCCGCTACACCCCGGGGCCTGAACGTGACCAACGGCCGGACACTGTTAACGGAGGAACGAAAGGAAACAGGAAAAGAAACGAGACACACACAAGTCCGTATTTAGAAACGCTTTGCTCTCTCACCACGACTATTTTCAAGGGCCACAGGGATGATTAGCGGGGTTTTCAAGAGTGTTTCTCCAGTTGATAATGAAGAAATCTTGTCAATCTGCCTCTAGAACCATAAAAAAATTTAACCTATTCATTATCATGCAGCGTTTTCATTATTCACTCTACTTGCTATGTGGCGATTCAACACAGCTTCAGAAACTTATGTGGGGATTGTGAAATAGTGAAGATTTTAGCCATTAATCTTCTGACTTCCATAGACCGAATGTAATGTCAATAAAATCGTCTAATCATTCCCAAAAATCATGATAAAAATACGTCTCAGTACCGAAGGAGTTAAATAAATCTTGGAATATTGGAGGTGAAGTACAAAAGTGTTTGAGAATACGACCCTGAGACAGCCCGATAACTACAGTGCTTCGCCTTTACTCTGCGTGTTTGTCCTCGTCCCTCGTCCCTGTCACATCATCCTCCTTTCATAGTCATCGCCTTCGTTCTCTTATCGTTCTTGTTGTTTTGTTGTTTTCGTCCTCGTCGACGCCATCGTCTCCGCTCGTGTCTTCTCATTCTCGTCATTGTCTTCGTCCTCGTTCTGGTTGTTCTTGTTGTTTTCTTGTCTTGTTCCTCCTTGTTGTCTTCCTCGTCCTCGTTCTGAAGTTGTTCTTATTGTCTTTATTGTCTTATTCCTCCTTGTTGTCTTCCCCGTCCTCGTTCTTTAGCTGTTCTCATTGTTCCTGTTTTTTTTCGTCTTTTTCCTTCATCAGTCATCGTCATCGTCGTCCTTGCCTCTTTTCTCCTCCACCTTCCCCTCTTCCTCCTCCTCACACAGAAAAAAAAAACCACCAAATTCTTTCTTCATGCCTTGGTGTCGACGGATTTTGATACACCTTTTCATTCTCTTTTATTTATATGTTCCGGAAAAACCTGCTGTAGTCATTTATTTATTTGTATTTATTGATTCACTTATTGTTGTCGTTATTATTCCGTCTCGCTGTCGTCGTCTGGTGGTGAATATGATTTCTTTTTCTGTTATCCATTTATTTTTGGTCTAGATTCCTTTGACTCGACTGAGAGAGAGAGAGAGAGAGAGAGAGAGAGAGAGAGAGAGAGCAATCAGTGGAGGTGTACAGTTAAGGGGAGGGGCGGGGGATGAGTGAAGGAGGAGCGAGACAGTGTGCTAGGGGAGGGGTGTGGGGCCTGGGGGCGAGGCACGGTGTGAGATGGTAGGGGGGGGACATACCTCGGGTTACACTTGGACAATATTTGCTAGACTGGCCTGTTAGAGAGGAAAATTGTTCTATCCCTTCCCTTACACCTTTGTCTCCCTTGTGTTTCTCTTCCTATCCAGTCCTTCCTTCCTCCTAACATTGACGTGCCGACTCAGGGAGCTTGCTCTGAAACACTCCTGCGCCGCACCTCTGCTGCTTTCAAAACAACTCGACGTAGATGAAGTTACAGGAGTTTTAAAGTTGTTTGTTATATTCTTAGTGGCAGATTAACAAGATGGCTACATAATTAAGAGGAGAAACAGTCTTGAGAACTTGGTTAATCATCTCTGTGGCCTTTGAAATTAGTCGTGGTGGGAGAGGAAAGCGTTTCCAGAGGGAGTTCCGTTTCTCGGCGTCACAAGTTACTGCGCTAATCGTAAACATTACCGATGACTCAGATTCGCACAACCTATTTCGCCGTTTACTTCACTGTGCTTCAGAAATCCGCTGCCACAGCTCCAACACTAGTGCACGAGTTTGCCGATAGAGGGAGATGCAAGGAAGCTGAAGACTAATGATTGAAATTTCTCAATACCGCAATCTAGGCCATCTAGTTTTGGCTCATCAAATTCCTCGGGGAAAAGGGCTCCAAGTAGTGATAAAAATACTTAACTATATCTTTTGTATATAGCCATTGCTTGACACACTAGGAGTTTCCCTAAGGTGTCCAGAATCCCACTTGTAGAATCAACAATCCCCTTTTTCAATGTCTGCCCTCATATAGTAAAATGTCCTGCTATATTTCATGATCGACGCGCTGGTCACAACACAGGCTCGGATCAGGAGTCGAGGATCATTATGAGCGAAACGAAGCATCGCGATGTGCACTGGTTATAGGGACTGTCAGATGCTTCCATTGAGTAATAGTAGCATCTGTAGGCAGTGTTACATGTACACCAGGGATACTGACACAAGTTGATCTTTTATTGTCTGTATGTACCTGCAGGCATTTTGTGAACGGTGTGTTTAGTAGATATTAATTACGTGCATGTGTCTCTGCTGTTCTCGAGTCGCCCAGCACACTCAATGTTCCGTCACTACTGCTTTAGTGTTCATGCTGTGGGTGAAGACTAGGCTCATGTAACCTTGAAACTCGCACAGATCAATACAATATTACGCAGCACCTTCACTCACGTCTATTAGTGGCGGCATAACATTCACCACAAGCAAGACTCCTCCGTGGAAATGATGACAACTTAAATTCATGTAGTTTTTGACCGTATTTTTCTGTATACATGGATTATTATTGTACTTATTTCTTTTACAGGTGAGTGGCTGAGAGAAGGCCAGCTTGGGTCACCAGAGTAAGGGTAAGTGTTGTGATGACCTGTTTGTCGTGGCGATTGAGTTGAGGTGATATTGGTTAAGTGTAAGGTTCGTATTCAGAAACACTACCCTCTCACTACGAACATTTTCCAAGGCCACGGGGATGATAAGCGGGATTTTCAAGAGTGTTTTTCCAGTTAATGATACAGAAATCTTGTCGCTATTCCTCTTGAAACGTAAAAAAAAAAAACACCTTAAGAAATTCGTGTAACTTAAAATGAAGCCTTTTTTTTTAGTAGTGGAGATGAAACAAAGAAGTGTCTGAGAATACGAGCCTAGTAATAGTAGTAGGGAAACTCGTATAGTGAATCAAGAGTACTCTATAAACGTGTCTCTATCATTCTCTCCGAAGACGTGTAGCCGAAACAAATATTAATATGGTCCTTCTGCTTCAGTCTTTACTTCAGCTCACTTGTTGGTTGGCGCTATCCTGCATCCTTCATCTCGGCACTCCCTGATGTCCAGTTTGTTTTTTTAATCTTTAGTTTGTTTTACTCTTAGAAACAAATTAACCTCCTTCAGAACAACTCGTATAGAAAGAATTGATGAGAGAGACGTGATGGTGACGGGGGATGGGAATGACGATGATGGTGGTGGAGAGGCGGATTGGACGAAAGCGAGTAGAAAAGAGTGAAAATGAGAGTTGGAGATGTTGGAAAGAAAACGATGGCTAGTATTTAAATGAAGAGATGATAATGAAAAAAGGGGAAAGAGAAGGGAATACTCGTGACTTTTTGGTGATTTTAAGGCTCGTTTTCTCAGACTTCTGCGCTTCACCTCCACTATTTCAAAAGGCTTTATTTGAATTTACACGATTTTTAAGGTGTTTTTTTTTTTATGGTTCTAGAGTCAGATTGACAAGATTTCTGCATTATCAACTGGAGAAGCACTATTGAAAATATAATAATCTCCGTGGCCTTGGAAAACAGTCGTGGTGAGAGAGCAGAGCGTTACTGACTACGGGCCTAGGTACCAGTGGAGTTGAAGGGAATGGCTTGGAAGGGAAGAGGTGTGATAGGAGGGTGATGGAAAGGAAGTGTGATGAGACAAAAGTGCATAATGAGTGGGTGGAAGAAAGTGGAGATAGAAAAGAAGAAAAAGGAAGGAAAACAGTAAAAGAAAACCTTGTCGTATTATTAGCTATAAACTGAATGAAATTTAATGGAAAAAAAAAATTTAACTTGGAAACATTTGTATAAATTGGTCATTGTTACCGTGTGTGTATGCGTACGTGTGTGTGTGTGTGTGTGTGTGTTCAACGTTAAATCTTCCTATATCTCTTCTTACCCATTTTTAACCCTTATGAATCTTGCTTAGTCTTGATCTTGAGTCTCGGAGATGAATTAAAATACAACAACAACAACAACAACAACAACAAAACAACAACAAAAAAAAAAAAAAAAAAAAAAACGCTAGACTCTCAGTTGATCTTAAGCTTGGGCCTGGAGATGAAAGCACTTGAAATCTACGTATCCTGATCTTGGTGTTGATCTTGAGAGAGAGCGCTGTGCAGTCCGGCCGGCACTGTTGGGTTCGGCTCAATCTTGGCCTCGCAGCATCCAGACGGAGGGAGACACTGGCTTTGTGGGAGTCACGGGTTCAGGGGCGGTGTGCAATCTGGAGGGAACTTTGAGGTTTTATCACTCCCCCAGATAAAGTCTGCCTTGGGTTCCTGAGTGGCTGCCGTCCTTGGGGGATTTTTTTTTTCTCCCTTCTTTCCTCCTATCCTCTCCTATCTCCCACGCTTCCTTCCTTTCATCTCTCCTTTCCTCCACCTTTCTTTTCTCTGCAGTTTCTTGTTCATATAATTTCTTTTGTTGTCTTTCTTACACCTGAGGAAATATACGCGATAGAAGATGATCATTTGACACACACACACACACACACACACACACACACACACACACACACACACACACACACACACACACACACACACACACACACACACACACACACACACGAATTAATTAGTTTATCGACCATAACATACAAATAGAATAAAATATGTGAAAAATAGTCAACTGAAACACAATAAAACAATCACGAGAGAGAGAGAGAGAGAGAGAGAGAGAGAGAGAGAGAGAGAGAGAGAGAGAGAGAGAGATGCAGCAATCAGTATCGAACTTAAATCAATGTGTGAACAGCGACACTTAAACACGCCCCTAGCCACCTGCCGGAGGGGGAGGGATGGGAGAGGGGGAGAGGAGAGGAGAGGGAGAGAGAGAGAGAGGGTGAGAGGTGGGACAAAAAGACTGAAGGAGGGAGAGGAGGAGGGAAGAGAAAAATGAGAGGAGGTAAAGAATAGAAAGAAACGCTTTAGTGACCTTGATGTGTGTGTGTGTGTGTGTGTGTGTGTGTGTGTGTGTGTGTGTGTGTGTGTGTGTGTGTGTGTGTGTGTGTCTGTGCTTTAATTATGTGTGTCATGAAGATGGTACAGTGGCGTCTGGTGAGGTGGGTGTAGAGATTCATGAGAGAGAGAGAGAGAGAGAGAGAGAGAGAGAGAGAGAGAGAGAGAGAGAGACAGGCACGCATACAGATATAAACACACACACACACATACACACACTGATAATAATAATAATAATAATGATAATAATAATAATAATAATAATAATAATAATAATAATAACAATAATAATGATAATAATAACGATAATAATAATAATAATAATAATAATAATAATAATAATGGTGAAAATAAATAGAATAATAGTGACAAATAAAACACAATTCAATGAAAGAAAGAAATCATGTAAGTTTAGGATTCCAATAATTTACACACACACACACACACACACACACACACACACACACACACACACACACACACACAGTATAATGCCCTTGACATGCCTGGGTGGTGGAGGTATTTGGGAATATTTCAGCAAAGTTATCCTCATTTTTCTCCTTTCCTACTTCAAATAACATCAAAGGATAGTGTCATGCCAAATTTTCTCTTCTGCCTTTGATGCTTGAGCCATTCTTGACTTCGGGAGTATCTTGAAAGCGTGTTTGTTTTTTTATTTTCATTTCCTCGTGTGACCGTGTAACACAATACGGGTTTAGTTCCTTGCATCTTCTCGTGTACGTTGATTTCTTTCTTGCTTTAGATTCTAGACCACCACACATATTCGCGGCCACCGGTGCTCCTCGTCTGGCTGGTAATCTGTCAGTGTAGTATATGATTCGTGTATCTGTAATGTTAATCTTGGTATATTTCTTTCATTAATATTTCGCTTCCATATTTCTTTCTTTCTTTTTTATTTATTTATTTATTTTTACTACTAACCCCTTCAGTACCACGACGCGTTTCCGTATTAATTCTGGTGATTATTTTGGTGATTTTATACAGCTCCAGAATAAGATAGTGAAAACTCAAGCCATTAATCTTTTGACCTCCATAGACCCTCCCTAATGTCAATAAAATGGTCTAATCGTACACAAATCTCAAGGTAAAAATGTGTCCCATTATACTGAAAGGGTTAATCTAAACAAATTTCTCTTTCACATTTTCTCTTTACAATTGACGCCACCAGTCCCCCGTTGCCTTTCCTCTTCTGAACGTAATTTCTGCAAACTGAAAGACTATACTCATTTAGTTGATCTCCTCTCGTGTTTCCAATTAATCATACCATTCAAACGCCAAACTGCTCTTTTCTGCTCACATCTTCGCAATAACTACTTCGTCCTGAGCTTCATAACTGCAAGCATTCCAGCAAGACCTGATTTATTTCCTAGTGAGCCTGTTTACCTTCCAGACGTTAATCTAATCAATGTCTTCTCTGTTTTGTTGTTGAGCAGTGTGGTATCTTGTGGCTTTCCATTTTCTAACGCTTAAACCCTTGATTTCCATATTCCTTCCTCTTACTATTTGGTGATTTTATTCAACTTCAGAAACTCATGTGGAGGATTGAAATAGTGAAGACTGCTGCCGTTAATCTTCTGACACCCATAGACCCTTCCTAATGTCAATAAAATGGTCTAATCGTACACAAATCTCAAAGTAAGAATGTGTCTCAGTATTGAAGGGCTTAAGGTCCTGATGGCGGCGGGGCGGAGCGATGGGGGTGGAAGGAGGTGTTGTGCCAGCTCGCCTCAACGTCTAATTAAATTTTCAATTAAAACTTCCCCATATCCTAATGAAGGGACATTCGGTGGCTTGTACGACCTGCCTGCGGTGTTTATGTAAGGCGACCAGAGACACGGACAGACGGGCACGGTGAACAGCATACATACAAAAATACACACGTACACACAGACGCAGATTTAGGTTTGCAGGATGTGGGTTGATGTTATATTGTATAAGAGTCTCAAGGTCCAGAGTTATTGCCATTCATTTTTACCTTTACATTTATAGATTGATATTTCGGCCATTTATCTATTTACTTATTTATCTTTTTTTTTTTTTTATGCAAGAGGGAAACCAGTCAAGGGCAACAACAGATAAAAAGAAGAAAAAAAAAAGGCTCACTTGAAATGCTGGTTCCCTTGAAGACTGGTAAATAATTAGCCAAAAACAGGGGCAAATATCTATCTATCTATCTATCTATCTATCTATCTATGTCTATCTATCTATCTTTTTATCTATCTATCAATCTATTTATCTATCATCTAACCATAAATCGCATCTAAACACTTTAAACCCATTGTTATGTTTACTGCTACGAGAGAAAGATACTAGTGACATAAGATTAGGTAAACAAACAACACGTTATTCATTAAGAC
>NC_059300.1:11235534-11243034 GCF_017591435.1 Portunus trituberculatus | reverse complement strand
ATTCTATCTATCATCCCCGTCCATAAATTTATCTAGTCTTCTTTTAAAGCTCCCTATTGATTCAGCACTAACAACATGATTACTGAGTCCATTCCAGTAGAGAACCAGCGCTCGTATTCTCAAACACTTGTGCGCTTCACCTCCACTATTTCAGGAGCCTTTATTCATATTTACACGAGTTTTTCTAAGGTGTTTTTATAGTTCTACAGGCAAAGTGACAAGATTTATATTATTAACTGTAAAAACACTCTTGAAAGCCCCGCTAATCATCTCTGTGTCTCTGTGGTCGTGGTGAGAGAGCAAAGCGTTTCTGAATACATGCCCAGTTTCTGTGGCGTCACTTGTCAGCGGTGTAACGTGTGTCTTGAGATCAACTGGTTAGCGAGAGGCGGGGTAGTAATATTTTTAGTCCTCCTATAAAAAAAGAGAGACTCAGTACATTTATTCCAGCAAGTCTTCGCATGTATCGTCTCGTTATGTCTGTCTGTCTGTGAAAGTGCGTTAGAAAAAGAGACTTACCGGCAACAAGGAGTGAGAGTGGTGATAATACAAGGTAATAATACTTCTCTTGAAAAACAAAAAAAACCAGGATATTTATTCCAGCAAGTCTTCGCATGTATTGTCTCGTAATGTCTGTCTGTGCAAGTGCGTTAGAAAAAAAGACTTACTGGCAACAAGGAATGAGACGTGAGGTGATAATACGAGGTAATAATACTTCTCTTGAAAAAAAAAAACTCTTACAATTTTTCCAGCAAGTCTTCGTGTTTGTCTGTTTTCCTCTGCAAGTGTGTTAGGAAAAGGGATTTAGCGGTGACAGGGAATGAGAGCGAGGTAGCACAACAGACGCCGTCCCCTCACCGATGACCCAGTGAGATAGGGGGATGACAGTGCTGAGGGATAATTACAGGAGACACTGCTGCTCAGAGAGTAATTTCACTGCATACGAGAACACTGGCACGTGGAGCTTTCTTTCTTTCTTTCTCTCTCTAACTTTTTTTTTTTTTATCGCTGATGTAAGTGTTGATTAATGGTATTATTATTATTATTATTATTATTATTATTATTATTATTATCATTATTACTATTATTATCATTATTATTACTATTATTATTATTGTTATTATTATTAGTGGTGGTTGTAGTAGTAGTAATAGCAGTGAACAATAAGACACATTAAGTCACCCATAACTTCTTTTTTTTTTCACACATCCCTACAGCCTTCCTTCTTTTAACTTAACTCTTTCACCCACTCACCTAACTCCTCCCTCCCCACACACACAACTACCCTCCTCCACCCACACACACACACACAAAAACTACTCCCCTCCCCACACACACAATAAGCCCACCCACACCCACCCACACACACAAAACTACCAAACCAGCACAATAACTCCCTAAATCAAAGAAGACCCAATGCCAAACCCTAGGGAAACACACTGTAGTACCCCTAACAGCATGAGAAACACAAGAGACAAGGAAGAATGGGACAAAACCAACACGAGGCACATTACGTAAAGGGAACTTCCTGGAATATAGTTTGGCTAAGTTAAATTTTTAGGAGGAGTATTTTTTCCTACCTGTGATGAACTGCTGTTACTCTGCTGTAGCTTCAATTAGTAATTAAATCGTTAGCTGATACTTTGTGAGGAGGAGGAGGAGGAGGAGGAGGAGGAGGAGGAGGAGGAGTTAGGATTCGAGGTAAAGGAATTAGAATAGGAGGAGGAGGAGGAGTTAGAAAGAGAAAAAAGAGGTATTGGGTTAAGAAGAGGAGAAGGAGGAGGAGGAGAAGGAGGAGGAGGAAGAGGAGGAGGAGGAGTTAGGATAGGAGGAGGAGGAGTTATAAATAGAAAGAGGAGGTATTGGGTTAAGAAGAAGAGGAGAAAGAGGAGGAGGAGGAGGAGGGGGAGGAAGAGATGGGGTTATAAATAGAGGAGGAGGTTTGAGGTAGGAAGAACAGGTGAAGGGAATGGGAGTTAGGGCAGGAAGAAAAGGAGGAGTTCGAAAAAAAGAGAAGAAAAAGGAGGAGGAAGAGAAAAGGAGGAGGAGGAGGAGGAGGAGGAGGAGGAGGAGGAGGATTAGCAGCAAGGAGATCTCAACGCAAAGAGTAAATCAGGTGGAAACATGAGCTTCTATCTAATGCTCTCTCTCTCTCTCTCTCTCTCTCTCTCTCTCTCTCTCTCTCTCTCTCTCTCTCTCGTGGTAAACCTTTTTCTTTAGGTGAATATCTCGTAAAACTCATTGTGTGTTACGGTATTTACAAGTATTCAGTAACTGGCTTCTGTATTTCCTCCGTCCTGTGACTTACGTGTGCTTCTTAACCCCTTCACTACCATGACGCGTTTCCATAGTCATTCTGCTTACTATTTGGTGATTTTATACAGCCTCAGAAACTCATGTAGGGGATTGAAATAGTGAAGACTGTAGCCATTAGTCTCCTGACCTCCATAGACCCTTTCTAATGTCAATGAAATGGTCTAATCGTACGTAAATCTCAATTGGTGAAAATGTGTCCCAGTACTGAAGGGGTTATGAGGGAGGTTCCAGCACATCTTTTTAATTTTGGTCTTACTTTTGAACTGCTCTCCTTACAAACTGACGCCTTCAAATTGGATGTCTATTTTTACTACTTTATTTTGTTTATTTATTTATTTTTTTTGTATTGGGGAGATTGGGATGGACAGAACTCGTCTAATGTAGAAAAGTGAGTGGAAATAACACTAACAGTAACACGACTCATGGCCCATATTCTGAAACACCTCCACGCCGCACCTTCACTATTTTCAAAGGGGTCTAGTGGAAGTGATACAGATTTTTAAGGATGTTTTTGTAAATCTAACAAGTTTTCTGCATTATTAACAGGACAAATACTCTTGAAAACCTCGCTAATAAATTCTGTAACCTTGGAAAATAGTCATGGTGAGAGAGCAAAGCGTTTCTGAATACGGAATCAGCATTTGAAGTTTCTTGCAAAGTTTTTTTTATAAATGTTCCTTACTTCACAATGACTCCTCTCCCCTTCCGTCTTCCCTTCACTTCCTCCTATCTTACGCTACCTATCTTTCTTTCCCTCCACTGGCTTCCCTTCCCTTTCCTTCCCTTCCCTTCTCTTCTCTTTCCTTTCTCTTCTCCTTTCCTTTCCTTTCCTTCCTTTCCTTTCCTTTGCTTTGCTTTCGTTTCCCCCCCTTACCTTACTTTACCTTCCATTCTCATTCTCCCTTACCTTATCTTCCCTTCCCTTCTCCCCTGCCTTCCCTTCTCTTCCCTTCCTTTCCTTACTTCCACTGCCTTATCTTACCTTCCCTTCAGACATGCCTTACCTAGCCTTACCTTCTCTTCCCTTCCTTTATCCCTTGCCTTGCCTTACCTTACCTTCCCCTTCTCTTCCTACGTACCTTACCTAGCCTTACCTTCCCTTTCCTTATCCCCCTCCTTGCCTTACCTTGCCTTGCCTTACCTTCCCTTCCCTTCCCTTCTTCCCTGTCTTACCTTACCTTACCTATCCTTCTCCCTGTTTTTTCTTTATGTAAGAGAAAAAAAGCAACAGAAAAACAATGCCAGTCCCTCTCTTGCCTTACCTTACCTTTCCTTCCTCCCTTCCTTGCCTTAAACCTTTCTTTCCCACACTGCCTTTCCTTACCTTACCTTACCTTCCTCTCTGCCTTGCCTTACCTTACCTTCCTTTCTCCTTTTCCTTGCCTTATACCTTTCTCTTTCCCTCCCTGCCTTGCCTTACCTTCCCTTCCTCTCTGCCTTCCTTATACTTCCTCTTCCCTTCCCTCCCTCCCTCCCGCAGCTCGACAAACAGACCCGCGAAAAGGTCAACAACTCAGGCTGCCTAACACGTGGCGACATCTGGATAAATGAAGGGAGTGGGTACGTAGGCGTGTGTCCCGGCAGGAGCGTCTCAGCAGGGTGGGGAGGGCGTCAGGCAGATGGCGGCGACCCGGGTACCTGCCTGCCGGAGCGCTAAGTGACGGTCGGCTCCCTGGTGAGGAAAATAATGTACTTGTGGAGCGGGTTTTTATTTTTTCCTTTTTTTTTTTTTTTGTCTTCTTCCATTTTGCTTGTTCGGTTTGATGGGTTGTTGTTGTTGTTGTTGGTGGTGGTGGTGGTGCATGTGTCTGGTGTTGTTATTGGCGGTGGTGGATGTGGTGATGGTGTAGCTTTGTGTGTGTGTGTGTGTGTGTGTGTGTGTGTGTGTGTGTGTGTGTGTGTGTGTGTGTGTTGCAGTGGAGGACAACCGATGGAATATACATTTATCTATCTGTCTGTCTATCTGTCTACTTGGAATAGACTTGTTTATTGATCTATTTATTTATTTGTTCATGTCTTTATTTATTTATTTACTTTTTATTTGTGTGTGTGAGCGTGTGTGCGTGTGTGTATATGTATGTGTGTGTGTGTGTGTGTGTGTGTGTGTGTCAATGTGCTTCGTTTTCCTTTCCTTAGCTGCGTCACATTCACATCACACACCATCGTTTATACTGTAATATGAATTTGTACATACTCGGACCAGTCATGCTACGTTTACCAAGAGTTTAACTTTGTGAACTTTCTAATGTAATTCTATAAGTTTTGTCCTCTATAAAGTATCTCTCTCTATTAATTTATCTATCGGTCTATCCATTTATCTATTAATCCCTATCTATTTATGGCTCTGTGATGTGGTGTAGCATACTAAGTGTTTTTATAGTGGTGTTGGTGATGGGTGTGTGGTGTGGTGAGTGTGGTGTGACTTAATTAGTGATCTTACCTTGGTGATGCTAAATTTTGCTGGACGTGTGAGAAACTGCATGTGTGTGTGTGTATGTGTGTGTGTGTGTGTGTGGTGGGGCAGTGGCTGGTGGTGATAAGGAGAGCCGGCGGTGGGACAGGGACGAGTAATTAGGGTGATATCGACCAGTGATGGGAGTGATAAGCGAGGCGCGCGATACTGCTCCTGATAACGATGCTCACGTGAGGAAAGTGTCGCCGTGGGTAAATACTGATGATGAGGAACACAAACTATAGGAAGGAGCAGAGTAAGAAGACACAAACAACATCAGGGAAGCGCCGATATAAATGTAAAAGCTCCCCGAACACTCCTGACCTGACGACCTGACACACGACTAGCAGATTAGGAATGGTGCTATAACTTAACATAACACCTTTTAGCTCGTGTTGGAAGTTATTCGTGAGAGTAATGGAGCTGATGATGATGATGATGGTGGTGGTAGTGGTGGTGGTTAATGGGTAATGGTGAAAGTGATGGTGATTTTTTTTCTTATACATATAGTGATGGTAATAATATATGTATACAGGGCAGAAAATGAATAGCTGTGACATTGGTAGCTAATGGGTAATGGTGAAAATAATGGTGATATTTTCTAAACATATATTGATGGTAGGCAAAAAAATAAATAGTCGTGACATTATGATGATGGTAGCAGTGGTAGTGAAGGAATGATTGCTGTGGCGGTGGTGATAATAGTGATGGTGATGATGGAATGCAGGGAGAAAGAAACAGTTATGACGTTGTAATGAGTGTGGTGGTGGCGGTGGTGGTGAAGGATCGTCATTGTGGTGGTGATGGCAATAACATACTGGTGATGATAATGGTGGTGATAATGATAATGAATGCAGGGAAAAATGATAGTTGTTACGATGTGATGATGGTGTTAATGGTGGTGAAGAGTCATTGTGATGGTGATGATGATAGCATACCAGTGATAATAATAATAATAGAATACAGAAAAAAAAGAAAAGAAAAACTATGACGTTGTGATGATGTTAGTAGTGGTGGTGATCGAATGCAGGAAAGAAAGAAAGAAACGAAAAACTAACTAACGATGTGGTGATGTTAGTAGTGATGGTGATGTGGATAGTACACTAGTAATGATAGTAAAAGAATGGAAGAAAAAGAAAAATAGGCAACCATCACTAACTTACAATCTATTTCAACTATTTCAATTCCTGACGAAGAGAACACGTATTGAAACTAGAAGGTGGACGGAAAAGAAGAAAAAAAATGACATGAGGAGAAGGAGAAGAAGAAGAAGAAGAGGAGGAGGAGGAGGAGGAGGAGGAGGAGGAGGTAGTAAAGACATAAAAAATCAGAACGAAGTGGTTTGTGAAGACGTTAGTGATGAGATAGCGTGGGGGGGAGGGAGCGGCAGGCGATGGGCGATGGGCGTGGGCGGTGGCGGTGATAAGAGGAAGAAGAAGAAGAAGAAGAAGAAGGAGACAAGGGAGTGATGGCGGCCAGTGGAGCGGGAGGAACTGCGACACGACAGATGAAAATTGGATGGCGAGGTTGTGTGTTCTGAAACCAGCGCTGGGTGAGGGCTGAGGGAGGCAGGAGTATAGACACGCGGCGCTGTTCTGTTCCCTGTGCGGTGAAGTGGTGGTGTCTTAGCGTGCATGGTCTTGGTTGGTGTGTTCGGCTCTGGTTCGACTCGGCTCATTTTGTTGGTATGGTAAGCAGAGTCTTTCGTGTGTGTGTGTGTGTGTGTGTGTGTGTGTGTGTGTATGTGACCTTGTTGTTGTTGTTGCTGCGGCTCGATAACTTAGTCAATTTTACAGTAATTTCATCCCACGCCTCGACTTTCCTCCTGCTAGTGATCTTACTTACGCACACACACACACACACACACACACACACACACACACACACACACACACACACACACACACACACACACACACACACACACACACACACACACACACACACACACACACACACACACACACACACACACACACACACACACACACACACACACACAAGCTTCCCAACATTCCTCTTTATAATTTTAGATATCAATTCTTTCATACAATCATCTCTTTGGAACTAACATTTTAGGAGAACCTTTTATTTATTCACGTACTTATTCAATCCTTTTCGTCGCTCTTGGCCAGAAACTTCACTGAAAACAAAGACAGAGATGAAGAAAACACACGAAACAATATTTTTAGGTGTCACTTTTTCTTGCTTACTTTTCCTTGGCCACTTTTCGCTCCACAGTCCGATGTTCTTTCGTCTATAGAAGGTCCCATCACGATCCTCTGCACCGCCCCTGTGTACTGGTGAACTCTTTGCATCACGCCAAAGGGAACACAAGTAAGAGGCAATATGTGTAATTAAAAGAAATAGTAATAAAAATAAGGAGAGGCAAGGCTGGGAGAGGAAAGAAAGGGTGGAAAAAATGGACTTGTTGATGGAAGGTGCAATGCATGGCTGGGAGTGGCTGGGTGGAGTGGCTGGGTGTGGATGGAGAGGATGGAGAGTGTGACAGGTGTGGAGGACAGGATAGTGATAATGAAAAGTGACATATAAGATACGTAAATGAACTGAAAAATTAAAGAAAACTAAAGAAAAGACGGAAAAGAAAAGAGAGAAGTGGCGAGTAACAAAGAAAGATATACAAATAACGTTAAGAAATTTAGACAGTTTAAGAGAAGAGAGGAAAAAGCAAAGAAGATAAGCAACTAAAAGAAAACAAAGGAAGAAATGAA
>NC_059300.1:11220534-11230534 GCF_017591435.1 Portunus trituberculatus | reverse complement strand
GGAGGAGGAGGAGGAGGAGGAGGAAGAGGAGGAGGACAGGTAATGACGCTGCCTCGCCACCGTGACACCTGCCGGCCCGAGGAAGTGACAAGTGCCATTAATTACCTGCCGACAGGGAGGAGACGCTTAATTAGGTACCGACGCCTCACCTGAGTGTCGGACTATTGCGCTGATCGCCACGCCGCGCTGCCCAACACGCTCATCTGTGCCCAGAGAGAGAGAGAGAGAGAGAGAGAGAGAGAGAGAGAGAGAGAGAGAGAGAGAGATGTTGTTATTGTTATCGTTTTTTTTTTTCCTGTTCGTGAAGGAGACAAAGAACAACAAGGTAAATAAGTAAAGATATACATATGAATAAAAAAGAAAATGAAATTATGTATAAAGTGTAAAAAAAAATATGTAAGTAAATAAAATGTCGATAATTAAATAAATAAATAAGATAAATGAATAAAGGTAAATAGTGAATAACCAATGAATTAAGATACATAAATAAAAGAAAACAAACGAAAGTCTATACAACAATAACAAATCAGCCAATGAAATATAAACGGAGGCAAAAAAAAAAAAAAAAAAAGCTAAAATAAAAACTTAATAAAAAATAAGAAATAAATCAGGTTCACCTTTACAGAATAACAACCAATCAAAAAAAAAAAAAAGAAAAGGAAAGCACACACATACACACACACACACACACACACACACACACACACACACACACACACACACACACACACCACTACCCCCTCAACATTACCCTGTCCAACCTTTCACTTATCTCAACCCAGCAATTTTATCCCTAAGTCACCCGCGTCCATTCAGCTGCCCCTCCTCATTTACCCTCCCTGCAGCACCTGTCCGTCTGCCACTACAGGTAAAACTCCCCAAACGGCGATTCTTTTTCCTCCCGTCCCTTTTAATGCTCTTAATTGGGCAGGAGTGAGAGAAGGTGAGGTGAGCTGGACGAGGGCAAAAGAGGAGAGTTTAAGAGTGGGAAGGGGCGAAAAAGGCGAGGGAGAGAGAGTGAGAGAGTGAGGTTAGGGAGTGTAAAGTGAAGGAAAAGAGGATGGTTAGTAATGGAGTAATTAGGAAGAGGATGAAAAAGAGGAAGAATTGTAATGAGAAAAAAGTGATAAATGTGTGCGTGTGTTGTGTATCTCTCTCTCTCTCTCTCTCTCTCTCTCTCTCTCTCTCTCTCTCTCTCTCTCTCTCTCTCTCTCTCTCTCTCTCTCTCTCTCTCTCTCTCTCTCTCTCTCTCTCTCTCTCTCTCTCTCTGCATCAATCCAACTCTTAATTCTCTTTTCATTCTTTTCAAGTATTCTTCTCCTTACCTTTTATTTCTCTCCATTATTCCTTCTTCTATTCCCCCTCTCCCCGTTTCTCCCCATTTCCTATTCCTACTAATTTTCTCCTCTATTCCTTTCCCATCTCCTTTATCGTCATCCCTCTCTCTATTCCTCTCTCTCATTTCTACCTCCACGATCAAAGCCATCGCAAAATCAACTAATATTCTCCTTTCACCTTCTTTATGACCCCCTTTCCATTCCATTCCAGATTTCGCCCTATCCCTTCCTCCTCCTCCTCCTCCTCCTCCTCCTCCTCCTCCTCCTCCTCCTCCTCCTCCTCCTCCTCCTCCTTCCTATTTCCTCCCATCTTCCACACGTTCCCTGATCAATGCCTTCTGAAAATCACACTTTTTAATATATCCCTTTCTATAAATCTTACCTTTTTTCTCTTTTTCTCCCTCCATCCTTCCTGGTCTCGTTTTCAATCTGTGGCTCGTATTCTCAAACACTTCCGTGCTTTATTTAGGTTTACACGAGTTTTTAAGGTGTTTTTTACGGTTCTAGAGGCAGATTGACAAGATTTCTAGATTACTAACTGGAAAAACACTCTTGAAAACCCCGCTTATCATCCCTGTGGCCTTGGAAATTACTCGTGTTGAGAGAGCAAAGCGTTTCAGAATACGGACCTGTCACGCTCAGCTTTTCTCTCACCCTGGCGCTCTTTCCTCCTTCTCCTTCCCTGATGCCCCTCCCTGCTCCCTCTCAGCCTCGCAGCGTTCCTCTCGTAGACGGTTTTCAAGGGAAGCCCAGAGCGGTGCGCCAACTTGTAACGCAGGAGGACGAGACAAATTAGTTTCACCTGTTCTCTCTCTCTCTCTCATGTTGACGTGGAAGTGGGGGAAGGAGGGAGAGAGAGAGAGTGAGAGGGGGAAGAGGTGGTGGGAGGTGGAGAGAGATAATTATGATAAAAGGTAAGGGAAAAATGAAACGAAAATGATTGTTGAGAAAAGGAAGAGAGGATAGATAGATGGATAAATAAAGAGAGAGAGAGAGAGAGAGAGAGAGAGAGAGAGAGAGAGAGAGAGAGAGAGAGAGAGAGAGAGAGAGAGAGAGAGAGAGAGAGAGAGAGAGAGAGAGAGAGAGAGAGAGAGAGAGAGAAACTGCAGGGGATGGCGTGAGAAAATTAAAACACTTCAGCTGGAAAAGGAGAGGAAACCAGAGAGAAGATGAAGGAAAAGAGAAAGAGAGAGAGAGAGAGAAAAAGGCTCAAGTTCTGGTAAATACGTAGGAAGGGAAGAGCAAGGGAAGATGATAGGAAAGAGGCGAGAAGTTTAAAATCGGACGTGAGTTTATGATGACGATACCAGTGAGGAGGAGGAGGAGGAGGAGTGTGGGTGGATAAAGAATAAGATGGGAAAGACGTGCTTGAAGCGTGACATGAATAAACTTAGACTACAAGAAGACAATGAATAGAAGCAGATGGATGAAGTATGACTGGAGTGACTGACCTTACTACTCACTGGGAATAAGACCGCATGAAGAAGAAGAAGAAGAAGAAGAAGAAAGAGAGTTTTGATTCTCTTAGGTGATTTACGTAGAGATGGAAACAACACTAATGGGAGATAAGTATGACAGAAAGTATGAGAAAGTTCGAATCAAATTGGAAGAAATATTAGTATGTGAAGCAATAGGAATGGGAAAGCAATAGAGATGATATAAAGAGAAGAGTATAGAATAAGTAAGATTGATATGTGAAGCAACAGGAAAGGGAAAACAATAGATATGATGTAAAGAGAAGAGTATACGATAAGTAAACTCTTTTGTTGCCCTTGGCCAGTCTTTCCCTCTTACACAAAAGAAAAGACACACTAACAATTCACACCACTAAAATGCACTACAGAAGAGGATTACAAGCACATATAAGAAAGAAAACAGTGAGAAAAAAGAACTTAATCCCTTCAGTAGTGGAACGCGTTTCTACTTTGAGTTTTGGGTATGATTAGACGATTTTACTGACATTAGGAAGGGTCTATGGAGGTTAAAAGAGTATTGGCCACAGTCTTCACTTTTTTAATCCCTACATGAGTTTCTGAAGCTGTATAAAATCACTAAATAGTATCCAGATGAAGAGGAAAATGTGTCAGTATTGGAACGCATTTCTGCCTTGAGTTTTGAGTATGATTAGATCATTTTATTGACATTAGGAAGGGTCTATGGACGTTAAAAGAGTATTGGCCACAATCTTCACTATCTTAACCCCTATATGAGTTTCTGAAGCTGTACAAAATCACCAAATAGTAACCAGATGAAGAAGAAAATGCGCCATGGTATTGAAGAGCTTAACAATGCCTGACCTATATATTTTTAAACCCTATTACGCAAGAAAAACAAAAACATATCGTGGTGAGCCAAATACCACTCAACTTACCATACTTTGAGAAATACGAGAAGTGTAAACAAAAACAAAAAAACGTAAAATCGAACCTAATTAAAAAAAGAAGGAAAAAAAGGAAAGATAGGGAAAAAAATGATAACACGATTAGCAGAAGAGGCAGAGTACTAGGAAGGAGGGAAGGGAAGGATGATGTGGATAACGAGGGATGAATGGAGGGAAGGAGGGAGGGTGGCAGGGAAGGGAAGGGGAAATAGGACACTGGGAACAAACAAGAGAGGATATTGATGGGCTACCAGCGGACCCCAATCAACAGGTCTCTTTCTAGTCTTTAATTCTGTTAGTGGAAGGAGGCGCAGAAAGGAGAGGGAGTGGGAGAGTGAAGAGGAAGAGGAGGAGGATGAGGAGGATGAAGAGAAGGAGATGGTGGTGGTAGTTTGAGGAGGAAAGCTGACACACACACACACAGAGAGAGAGAGAGAGAGAGAGAGAGAGAGAGAGAGAGAGAGAGAGAGAGAGAGAGAGAGAGAGAGAGAGAGAGAGACATACATACAAAACTCATTATTTACCTCGATAGATATGGCGGAAAAGAGCAAAAAAAAAAAAAAAAAAAATGAAACGAAAAGAAGAGAAAGTCAACACATCATTCATATTAAAAAAATAAAACGACAAAAAAAAAGAAGCAAGAAATGAATAGCCAACAAATTCAAAACACCGCAAGCTCTTTTCATTTATTCATTTATTTACAAACTGCGAGAAGGCTGGACAGGAACGATGACAATAATGGTAAAAATAATAAAACATCATCTATTGTCTGAACTAAAGACTTATGACATATATCTTGAAGGAAAGACTGCCTGCCTGCCTGTGTGTGTGTGTGTGTGTGTGTGTGTGTGTGTGTGAAAGACGTCTCGTCTGTGTGTGTGTGTGTGTGTGTGTGTGTGTGTGTGTGTGTGTGTCTTGAGGGAAAGACGTCTCCCTGTGTGTGTATGTGTGTGTGTGTGTATATGTGTGTGTGTGTGTGTGTGTGTGTGTATCTTGAGGGAATGACGTCTCCCTGTGTGTGTGTGTGTGTGTGTGTGTGTGTAATTCACTGTTTGATCTGCTGCAGTCTCTGACGAGACAGCCAGACGTTACCCTACGGAATGAGCTCAGAGCTCATTGTTTCCGATCTTCGGATAGGCCTGAGACCAGGCACACACCACACACCGGGACAACAAGGTCACAACTCCTCAATTTACATCCCGTACCTACTCACTGCTAGGTGAACAGCACCTACACGTGAAAGGAGACACACCCAAATATCTCCACCCGGCCGGGGAATCGAACCCCGGTCATCTGGCTTGTGAAGCCAGCGCTCTAACCACTGAGCTACCGGGCCGTGTGTGTGTGTGTGTGTGTGTGTGTGTGTGTGTGTGTGTGTGTGTGTGTGTGTGTATCTTGAGGGAATGACGTCTCCCTGTGTGTGTGTGTGTGTGTGTGTGTGTGTGTACAGACGTCCGTTTTTATCACTTCATCTGGTCCAGCAAATCGAAATGTAATTACTTGTTATCTTTCTCGCGGTACTTATCAATTTCCCGCCTCTCCCTCTCTCTTTCCCTCCCTTCCTTCCTTTTCCTTCTTCCTTCCTTGCCTTCCCTTCCCTTCTCTTCCCTTCCCTTTCCTACCACCTTTTCTCTCCATCCACACCCACGCAATCTTCCTTCTCCCTGCACCATCCTCCTCTTTTCTTTCTTATTTCCCTTCCTTTTCTCCTTTTCTTTACAGTTTTCCCTTTTTTCTGTTCATTTATTCATTTTTTTACTTTGCCAGGAGATGCAATAAACAAGGAGAGAGAGAGAGAGAGAGAGAGAGAGAGAGAGAGAGAGAGAGAGAGAGAGAGAGAGAGTACTGATTGACGATGTATGGAAGACAACACGAGAGAGAGAGATGGTGTCTATAATTCACTAGTGGACTCATAGATGGCGTGAATACTGAGAGTGAATAAGGAATGAATGGAGAAGATTAAGAGAGGAAGGAACACTGAACGGATTAGACAGGTTAGGTTAGGTTAGGTTAATGAATAAAAATGAATAAAAAGAATGACACAAAATAGCTAAAAGAAGCAGTAGATGGTTATAACATAGAAAAGTAAGAGGAGACCGCATGAAAAAAGGAGAATGACACAAAATGCTCGTCAGATATCATGGGAGTAAGAGCTGGAGGAACTGGTGACATGATTGGCTAGCACGGGAGGGAGCGGCGATGGGGAGGTGGAGGCAGGCAGGAAGGAAAGGAGAAAGGGAGAGAAGCCACCGTATGGAAAAGTTTTGTAATATAAAATTCTTGGGGTTTAATTTAGAGGCACTGCCTGGGGCTGAGGAAGCTGACATCAACTGTAGACAGGATGAGCGTGATTGCTGCGTGAACCCAATACTTTGCTTCCCCGCAGTGTAGGGAGCGCCCAGGTGAGGTGCCACTGTACACACGATACCTTTGCGAATTTTTTTTTGTGTTGTCATTACAGTTACATTACAGCGCCAATGAAAAAGGCTTTATGTCTTTCAAATGATATAGAGAAATTTAAAGAATTGTAACACCATTTCACATTGATATGGAAGAGCATCGTTATCGTGGGAAAACGATGCGAGTTTCCACGATAGTGATACAGTTGTGGCGATGCCAGTAGGCCATTGAAGTCTACCTATTTACACAGGTACCAGGACGAACCCTTCCTCCCCAAGGGTCCTCCCCAGCAGTCCCGTGGGCATGAGGGCAGTGACGAGGCAATCTTACCGCGCCTCACACGGCTCGCCATGAGCAATGACCCGCCACACACCACGCCCCAGCCACTGTCATGAAGTGAGTCCTCTCACCCCAAAAGGACCCCCCTCGTACTGCCAGTGTCCGGTGCATGGCGCATAACGTGCCACACACCACGCCCCAGCCACTAGCATGAAGTGAGTCCTCTCACCCCAAAAGGACCCCCCTCGTACTGCCAGTGTCCGGTGCATGGCGCATAACGTGCCACACACCACACCCCAGCCACTGTCATGAAGTGAGTCCTCTCACCCCAAAAGGACCCCCCTCGTACTGCCAGTGTCCGGTGCATGGCGCACAGCGTACCACACACCACGCCCCAGCCACTAGCATGAAGTGAGTCCTCTCACCCCAAAAGGACCCCTTCGTCCTGCCAGTGTCCGGTGCATGGCGCACAGCGTGGCCTCGTTCATGGCGAGTTGTTCAGCCCGGTGCCATCACAATCAAGAGAGTATACACCCTCCACCAGACCCTATGGAAGGAGCCCTTGTCTCCCCATTAGGACTCCCCCGTCCCCATCTGGTGAATGGCAGACATTGATCCTCTGCTCATGGCAACCCCTTGCCATAGTGTGAGGCGCTGCAAGTGGATGATTACTAGTGAAGCTTGAGGCCGCCAAGAAAAGAAGGACCTGCTGCCAGTTCCCTGCCTTGGGCCCCAGGCCGAACCCGACAGCCACCTTCTTCCCCCGTGCGGCGCCCAAGGCCGCCACGGCCCTCACCGAATTTTGGCCGAAAGTTCTCAAACTTCTTTTTAAATTTTGATCCGAATATAAAATCATCGATGGTAAATGAAAAATGGCTTTGGTCTGAAAGTGTGCAAAAATCAGCGAACCAATGAAACAAACACTTCACACTTGCTTGGTGTTCCTGGCCAGTCATAGCTGTTAGTGTCCTCCCTGCTCTTATGTGTGTGTGTGTGTGTGTGTGTGTGTGTGTGTGTTCACCGGTCGCCTGCTGGTCACCCAGCCAGTCTTCCCCATTACGGAACGAGCTCAGAGCTCATACTGACCGATCTTCAGTTAGGACTGAGACCACCACACATATCTCTCTGTGTGTAATTCACCTCGGTCGCCTGCTAGTCACCCAGCCAGTCTTCCCCATTACGGAGCGAGCTCAGAGCTCATAGACCGATCTTCGAGTAGGACTGAGACCACAACACACTCCACACACCGAGAAGGCGAGGCCACAACCCCTCGAGTTACATCCCGTACCTATTTACTGCTAGGTGAACAGGGGCCACACATTAAGAGGCTTGCCCATTTGCCTCGCCGCCTCCGGGACTCGAACCCGGACCCTCTCGAGTGTGAGTCGAGCGTGCTAACCACTACACTACGCGGTGTGTGTGTGTGTGTGTGTGTGTGTGTGTGTGTGTATAAGTGAGAGAGAGAGAGAGAGAGAGAGAGAGAGAGAGAGAGAGAGAGAGAGAGAGAGAGAGAGAGAGAGAGAGAGACGGACAGAGAGAGACCAACGCGGGGATTAGCAAGAGAGAAGGAGTGGGAGGAATAGGTGAGGAAGATATGGAATAGAAGGAGGAAATGAGCCAGGGAATACTGCATGGGAGGAGAGAAGGGAAGGTAAGGTAAGGTACTGGAAATGTATGGGGAAGTTATGGGAGGGTAAACAGGAATGGTCTGGGTAGGCATTGTACTGGAATGGAAATGGGAGAGGCAATGAAGATGTGGGGATGGGATGGGGAGGAATAGATGGAGAATGGTATGAAATGGAATGAGTGAAGCAAAGGAAGTAGGGAAAGGAAAGAGAGAAGAGGAAGGAATGTATAGATCAAATAATGAAAGTGACAGGGAAGGTATGGGATAAAAGGAAAGAAGCGAAGGAGGAAATGGATAGGAGAAAAGAATATAGAGTCAGAAGAGGACAAACAAAGATGTATGCAAGAAAGGAAAGAAGAAAGGAAAGAAAAAAAGGAAGTAAGAAGAGAACGGAGAGAAGAAATGGATATGAAATGGAAGGAAGCAAGCAAAGAACATATGGAAGGAAGGAAGGAAGGAAGGAAGGAAGGAAGGAAGGAAGGAAGGAAGAAGCAGATGAAGAAACATACGAGATGAAAGGAAGGAAGCAAGAAAACTATGATAAAAGTACCAGAAAACAGGACGTGGAATTAGGGAAGAAGAACCAAGAAACAGAGAGAACAGGTGGACGTGGAAGAGAGGAGAGGAGAGGAGAGGAGTCGGTGGGCCGGAGAAGAGGGATGAGGGGCTATTGTGATCCACTTATCGAAATCAACACGCTTCCTTCACCACGGCTTCTCAGACTTGCTCAATCCCATAGACGCCTCGAGACTGCCACTCACTACCACACACTTACAGCACTGAGGATGAGAAACGGTTGGTCGGCCTGAGACGCTACAAAAGGAATTATAGAGGATTAGAGAGAATTAAGGGGTTTCAAACATAATACATTTCGGTTCTTTGTACATCCAGTAGATCAAATGTAGTTTTAAAAATGGAGTTACGTATGAAAGGAGAGAGAGAGAGAGAGAGAGAGAGAGAGAGAGAGAGAGAGAGAGAGAGAGAGAGAGAGAGAGAGAGACCCACTACAGAAGGAAATGTAGAGGATGATAAACCAATTCAGCATTTCAAACATGATAACTCTCGGTACTCACTCTTAATCCATTCAATGAAGCAGTTTTAAAAGACGAAGTTACACACAAAAGAATCCAGTGAGTGGGAGATATGACTACTACTTATATGGTGGAAAGAATAAATATCTGTTGACTTTTTAACTATATAAGGGATTTGACCAAGAGAACACACCACTAGAAGGAAAAAAAAAAGGGGCTTAAATCAAGGGGCTGGCTACTAAATGGGCCTTTTTTTTTATATTTCTTGTTGCCTTGCCCTTGGTCGGGTTTCAACTCTCACATAAAATAAAAAGGTGTTGGAAATAATTAGGAGGAAGGAAATTGAGGTTTATAATAACAAGTTGTGAGAAAGATACATAACTTACAAGACAAACATAACCAGTCTTCTCTTTCTTGTCTGCACTAGGAGGAGGAGGAGGAGGAGGAGGAGGAGGAGGAGGAGGAGGAGGACGAGAGGTCATTAGGAGCAATCAGGGACAGGTTAGGGACATCTTCAAGAGCAGCTCAGTCAAAGGGGTTAAGTCAGTGAGTTTGAATATGATATCCCTTCTCTCTGTCTCTGTCTCTGTCTGTGTGTCTCTGTCTGTCTGTCTGTCTGTCTATCTGTTTGTCTGTCTCTCTGTCTGTCTCTCTGTCTGTCTGTCTCTCTCTCTCTCTCTCTCTCTCTCTCTCTCTCTCTCTCTCTCTCTCTCTCTCTCTCTCTCTCTCTCTCTCTCTCTCTCTCTCTCTCTCTCTCTCTCTCTCTCTCTCTCTCTCTCTCTCTCTCTCTCTCTCTCTCTCTCTCTCTCTCTCTCTCTCTCTCTCTCTCTCTCTTGGCATTTTTTATAAGTTTCTTCTTGTAGTTTATGGCTTTTATTTTCTTTTTTATTCGTCTATGTTCATCTTCTACTTCCTTCTGTCTTTTTGTTATTGTTTTGATTTGTTG
>NC_059300.1:11210534-11213034 GCF_017591435.1 Portunus trituberculatus | reverse complement strand
GACTAAAAGAATGAAGAGAAAAATGCTTCATTATTTCTTTATGAACCAAACATTTTTTTTCAGTTCCATTTCAAAATAAAGAGAAAGAAAAGAAATAAATACGAGACAAAATAACTCATTAGCTTCTTAGTGAAAAACATCATACGTGTAACAACAACAACAACAACAACAACAACAACAACAACAACAACAACAACAACAACAACAACAACAACAACAACAACAACAACAATAACAACAACAACAACAATAACAACAACAACAACAAAGTGAAGGCGAAGCAGTAGACAAGGAGAGGAGGAGGAGGAGGAGGAGGAGACGGAAGCGTAGAAGGACGAGGAGAAGGCGGAGAAAGAGGAGGAGGAGGAGGAGGAGGAGGAGGAGGAGGAGGAGGAGGAGGAGGAGGAGGAGGAGGAGGAGAAGGACGAGGAGAAGAAGGAGAAAAAGAAGGACGAGGAGAAGGACGAGAAGGAGGAAGAGAAAGAGGAGAAGGAGGAGGAGGAGAAAGAGGAGATGGATCAGGGGGAGAGGAGGAGGAGCAGTAGGAGGAGGAGGAGGAGGAGAAGGAGGAGGAGGAGGAGGAGGAGGGGAAGGACGAGGAGAGGAAGGAGTAGGCGTAGAAGGAAGAGGAAGTGGAAGAGGAGGAGGACAAGAAAGGAGGATTAGTGTTTTAAAGAGACTCATCATAAGCATTATCAACTCCAGCTTTACTTTCAAGAATGTGAAGAGTCTGTCTGTCTGCCTGTCTGTCTATCTGTCTGTCTGTCTGTCTGTCCGTCTATCTGTCTGTCTGTCTGTCTGTCTGTCTGTCTGTCTGTCCGTCTATCTGTCTGTCTGTCTGGCTGTCTATCTGTCTATCTGTCTGTCTGTCTGTCTGTCTATCTGTCGGTCGGTCGGTCGGTCAGTCAGTTAGTGAATGAGTTTGTCTGTCTGTCTGTCTGTCTGTCTGTTTTATAAGAACATAAGAAAAGAGGGAAGCTGCAAGAGGCAACCAGACCTATACGAGGCAGTCCCTGTGTGTTTAAGCTGCCTCATTCCATCCATCATCCCCAGCCATGAACTCATCTAATCTTCTTTTAAGGCTCCCTATTGACTCACCCCTGACTACATGACCACTGAGACCCTTCCACTCATCAACCACTTTCTTTAAAACCTGTTTCTTCCCAGTTCAAACCAGTTTCCTCCCAGTTCAAAATAGTTTCCTCCCTGTTCAAACCAGTTTCTTCCCATTTCGTTTCTGTCTACCTTTCACATTCAGTTAATCAGTGAGGAAGTTAGTCAGTTAGTCAGTCAGTCAGTGAGTGAGTGAGTCAGTCTTTATGTCTCTCTCTCTCTCTCTCTCTCTCTCTCTCTCTGGCCCCTTCCTCCCTTCCTCACCCCCTCCCTCCCTCCCTCCCTTCCTCACCCTTCCCTTCCTGTTCTGTTCCGTCTCCCCTACTTTCCTCCCGACGGCCGATATCGACTCCGGAAGCTGCCATCTCTCGTCGCCGCGTCTCCAGGACTTCCTACACCGTTTACCGCGTCAGATATTGGACATCTGACGCAGAGGTCCTCGCTTCCTGGAGTATGACCTCACCCTCCCTGGAGTCTGGGTACTGCTGGGAGTGTAGGAGAGGGTGGGAGGAGATGGTGTGGGGAGAATGTTTGGATCATGGGAGGTAGTGATGCAGTAGAAGAAGGTTAGCGATGAAATACGGCACAGTTTTGGCAGTTTCTTCGCGTTTTAGATAATCACTGCGGCTGTAGAACAAGTGGCAATGTCTACGAGTGATTGATAAGTAAAGTAGATACCAAGTTTTTAGTCAAAGGAGGTTGAAGTTAGCGAGAGAATAAGTCTATAGATGAGGTGAAGGTAGAACAAGTAAAGAAAGGCATACATGTGACAGATACTAAGATAATGACCTACCGAAGTTAAGAGTGGTTCCATGAAGTGAGTAATGGGGAGTTGGGAGTTTAAGATACTGGTGGGGGATAGAGAAGAGACAAAGCTGAGAGCGTTTCGAAGGAGGTTTTAGGGGAAAGAAGGAAACTTTTTACATGGGGAAATTACTCGTATTAAGAGCCGCCTTGTATAGATCAACTAGTCTTTTGCACTCTCCTTATTACCTCAGTTTCTCTTCTTTTTAGGGATGGAAAGTAATTATGAGGGAAAACTGGAGGAACAGGAGGAGGAAGTAAAGAAAAAAGAAAACGAAAAGAGTAGTAATATTTTCCAGAGAGAGAGAGAGAGAGAGAGAGAGAGAGAGAGAGAGAGAGAGAGAGAGAGAGAGAGAGAGGAAGAGTGAGAGAGTGAGAGGGAGAGTGAGAGTGAGAAGGACAGGGACAAGTTCAGAGTCATTAAGGTTACGCCAGAGAGAGAGAGAGAGAGAGAGAGAGAGAGAGAGAGAGAGAGAGAGAGAGAGAGAGAGAGAGAGAGTAATGGCAGGTGGAGTGGGTGCGAGGTGAAGTGGTATAAGCTAAGAGTGTGGCAAGAAAGTAGGATGGTGTGTGGTAGTGTGGT
>NC_059300.1:11175534-11205534 GCF_017591435.1 Portunus trituberculatus | reverse complement strand
TCTTGGATTACGACTCCATTACTCTTTCTGGATCGAAGTATACGTGATTTGAGTTCCGTAATGACATCAACACCAAGAGCTCTACGTGACTTGCTCTTTTCTGTCAGTCAGGCTGGGAAAGAAGGAGGAAGAGAGATGAAGGGTAAAGAGGTGTACTCGTATAAGTCTTGCCAGTTGTGGAGGCAAGTTTTGTGCAAGTGTTACCTCAGAATTGCTGGTAGATGAAGGGAGAAAGGATTGGGATTTGAAGGCAAGAAAGAGGGAAGGGGGAGTGAAAGATGACGAGGTGAAAGTGGAAGATGGAAGAAGTTAACGGAAGAGAAGAAGGAAGGAGGAAAGGAAAGAAGGAAGGAAGGAAGGAAGGAAGGTGCTGGTCATTAGAGGCGAGGATCAAGAAAAGAAGAGACAGACGGAAAGGAAAATGGTAAAAAGAAGGAAATAAGAGAGAGTTTGGCCGTAGAAGATGAAGGAGAAATAAAAAAAAAAACTAGAAAGAGATTTAAGATTGAGTGAGGAAAAAACACGTATAGAGACTTTGAACACTAAAAAGAGACAAAGCAAGCTGAGAGACAGAGGAAGGAGGGATAGAGGGAGGAGACATGAAGCGTAATGGAGATAAGAGCTGGTTGAAGGAAAAAAAGGAGACTTAAGATGCGTGTGATGAGGGGAAAGTGAGTGAGCGGAGGAGGAGGAGAAAGAGGAGAGGGAGGAAAAGGAACCCGAGGCAGAAGAGGAGGGAGGAACACTCATCAAAGCGTTAGGGCGATCAGGAATAAAGGAGAACAAGAGGAGCGTCGGATCAGAAGGCTCGGCAAGACGCAGCGTGGAGGGTGAGGGGGTAATAGGATCAGGAGCGTTTGGAGGCGGCCACGCGAGGGATGAGACGACACTCCCACTCCCCTGAAGGATGATAAAGGCTTACAGGGAATTTTTAGAACTCCGGTACATGATAACGTGAATAGTGGATACCGACAGGCGGCGCGGGGTAGGTGACGCCTCCAGACTTACGGTACTTGTGTGGAAATCTGTTTAGCGAGATAAGTACTTCAAGTGTGCTGGGCTTTGATGTTTTTCGTATAAGAATGTAAGAAAAGTAACGCACGTACACCTCGACCTTCTTCTAAGAGTCTGTTTGCAATGCTACACTTACTTAAAGAGCAGTATTCTTAAACACTTTGCTCTCTCTCCATCACTGCTTTCCAAAGGCTCTAGTTGAAGACACTCACACCAGTGTATTTGTTAAGGTGCACTAATCTGAAGTAAGACGTGTAGTGCAGTGAAGGTGAAGGCTCCTTCCCGCACACCACAGGAACACTTGCCCTTGACTAAACCATTTGTATGCCACGAACACCAAACCCTTCACTCTCTGACTGCTGAAGTCGATCACACTGAAGCAAGACAGAACAAATTAACCTCTCTCTCTCTCTCTCTCTCTCCTAGGCTATAAAACTATACAAGAAAATTAAATATAAAAAGATTTACAATTAAATATGGTTCTTTTATATTTGGTGAGAAGGATTGAGTGGTTTGGCATGGCGGCGGTGCTGTGTGTGTGTGTGTGTGTGTGTGTGTGTGTGTGTGGCGGGCAGTGCAGGAGCGAAGAGGTTTGACGTCCTCCGGCGGTGAAGCAGAACATCAATAGCACCACGGGAACTATTGGGTCTCCGGGCGTGTTCAGGCAGGGAGATGGACAACAAGATTAACTGCTCTCTTTGTGTACTTCGCCCAACACACATGCACATACACACACACACAAAAAAAAAAAAAAAATAAATAAATAAATAAATAAAATAAATAAAAATAAAGTAAATAATGAAAAAAATAATAAAAAAAGCAAAGTAGATAAAATAAACATAAAAAGGTTATAAAATTAATAGATTAAACAAGAAAAGTACAAAAAAATTAATACTAGGACACTGAAACTTAACCAACTCCTCTCTTACACACACACACACACACACACACACACACACACACACACACACACACACACACACACACATACACACACACGCACACACACACACATACACACACACTTAGTATCAGCTGTGAAGCCTGAGTCACTAATCACATCAAGGATAGCGGAAAGGAACCTCGTGTGAATGTGGACTGTAGACTGGTGAGGGAGGGAAGGATGTGTGATGAGAGGTGGGGGCAGGAGAGTTGGGGGAGGGTAAGAAGTGTGAGAGAGAGCAGGGGAGTGGTAGGGAGGGCAGGGGAGGCGCGCGACATGGTGAAGGCAAAGAGTGGAGGGTGTCTAAGGGCGTGGCAAGTGTGATAGAGGTGATAGGGCGTGGAACTGTCGCGTGGAGCACCTTTCTTCTTGCCGACACGCAGTTTGAGTGCAGCCACGGTGTGTGTGTGTGTGTGTGTGTGTGTGTGTGTGTGTGTGTGTGTGTGTGTGTGTGTGTGTGTGTGTGTGTGTGTGTGTGTGTGTTGACAGGGTTGGTGGTATTAATCCTCCACCCCAAGCTGTTTTCACGGTATGTCAGTGTGATTGTACAAGTGTGTGTGTGTGTGTGTGTGTGTGTGTGTGTGTGTGTGTGTGTGTGTGTGTGTGTGTGTGTGTGTGTGTGTGTGTGTGTGAGTCATGGTTCAATAACACTGTTTCTCTCTTCGCTCGTTCACACACTTTCACTTTATTCTTTCACACTTTTGTACTTCTATATATCGGACGCTGGTTAGTTTGCATTATATTCTTCTTACGGTTCACTAATTCACTTATCCATATGATGTAATGATCACTTCAACACTTAGACACGGCTGGCATGAAGGTATCCAGAGGCATGTGAGGCAGGCAGGCAGGCAGGCAAGTAGGCAAGCAGACAGACAGGCAAGCAGGCAGGCAAGCAGGCAGGCAAGCAGGCATTCTTGTACGATTCCGAGCTAGTGGCATTCGGGGAGAGGCAGACGGGATGCAAAGGAAGCAAGGGAAGGTCTGAGGCGGCACTGTGTCTCGTTGTTTTCATTCTTCTCCCCGCTGGATTCTTTATTTCTTGTCATGGAAGCACGGAAGGAAAGCAAGGGAAGGTTTTGGAGCGGCACTGTGTTTTATTGTCTTCATTAGTCTCCCCGCTGGATGTTCTACCTATCATGGAAGGCACAAAGGGAAGGAAAGCAAGGGAAGGTCTAAGGCGGCACTGTGTCTCGTTGTTTTCATTCCTCTCCCTGCTGGATTCTTTATTTCTTGTCATGGAAGCACGGAAGGAAAGCAAGGGAAGGTTTTGGGGCGGCACTGTATTTCTTTGTCTTCATTTCTCTCCCCGCTTGATGCTTTTATTCTTCTCATGGTGGCACGGGAAAGACATTGCTAGTACTCGAGTAATCCTTAACCCTGAAGTCCTATCTATGATCTGACACTCTAAACAACTACCGTGCTTGTATGTGTAGATGATTATTAGCTATTTTTTCTTTCCCTCTCTTATCACTCTCTTATTTCTCTCCTTCTCACAGCTTATTATCATCACAATCGACTTTTTCTTCCCATTTCTCTCTACCATGCATTAGTGATATTCTTAGACAACAGATACACTTTAAGCAGGAGTCAGGGTAGCGAAGGCAGTCATAATTTAAGGTATCAAAAACATTCACAATACATCACATCCCCCTAAGAATCCTTAGTTTTATAATCCAGCAGGTGCTTACACAAACTGATCACTAATACATTCTAAGCAAGGTAGGTATCGAACGAATGAGACAAGCGGTGAAAGCAGGGACGCCGTGGTACAGTGGAACCACGCGCGCTTTGGTGTCCGAGGGGTCTCCAAGCACACGGGTTCAAATCCTGTCCACGGTCTGAGTGTAGGTAGGGCTTCTTTACTCGGGGTAGCGGTTGCCTAGCGGGTGAGCATTCAGATAGGAATTACCCCCAAAAAGTATCTCCTTTAGCCCATAAATTCCCTTGAAAAGCCCACGTGATATGTAAAAATGTAAGCAACTCCATACTGTCCCCAGGTGGAGTTCTCGTGGGTGCGAGGTCGAGTGGGAGTTACGTAATTGATTCTGAATTGAGTTAGGAGTGAGGGAGCGGAGGAAGGTGAGGTGGGTGACGAGAGTCAATCTTAACTTTATGAGATGGAGGTGGTGGGGGGACATGCTGGCGGGAGAGAGGGCTAGGTCAGGGAGGCTAAAGTAAGGTAGAAGACGCGTTTGATATGTTATGAGGACTGGCATGGTATAGTGTAGTAGTAATAGAACTTAGATTTTGACCAAGCTTCTTACAGCGAATCAGTCTTATGGTCGTATTCACAAACACTTCTGTACTTCACCTGAGCCAGAGAGGAGATAAGGACGGGAAGCTGGTAATAGAACGTAACTTTTGACCAGAGAACCAACCTTGACCTTATAAAATGTAAGTTAGAGAAGCGTAGCGTATGAAAAGAGATAGAGTAGTGAAGAATAGCTGCCAGGTACGAGATGAGGACGAGAAGCTGGTAATAGAACCTAACTTTTGACTAGAGAACCAACCTTGACCTTATAAAATGGAAGTTAGAGAAGCGTAGCGCGTGGAAAGAGTTGGAGAGGTGAAGAAGAAGTGCCAGATACGAGAAACCTTGACCTTATAATATGTAAGTTAGGGGAAAGTAGCGTGTGAAAAGGGTCGGAGAGGTGAAGAAGAGCCACCAGGTAGGATATAAGAACGAGAAGCTGGTAATAGAACGTAATTTTTGACCAGAGAACCAACCTTGACTTTATGAAATGTGAGTTAGAGAAGCGCAGCGTGTGAGAAGGTTGGAGAGGCGAAGAAAAACTGCCAGAGAGGAGATAAGGACGAGTAGCTGGTGATAGAACTTAACTTTTATCTATACCTTACGTACAATCTCATATACTTTGGTTCCTCTTTGTCTGTCACTTTCAGACTTTCATCCTTTAGTGTTTTCTCGTCCTCCATACATCACTCTCTCTCTTCCTTCCCTATTTATTTCTTACTCTTTTCATTTTTTATATTTTTCTCTTTCTTGCCGTTCATCAAATATTTTTTTTTTTTAACATTTTCTTTCACCACATTTCCCTTTTATTTCCTTCTCCTTCACCTTTTCTTCCTCCCTCCCCAAAAATCTCTCCCTCTTATCATTCTTTCTTCCCACCTTCTCTCCCTCCCTTATTCCCTCTCTCCTCTCCCTCCCTCCTCCTCTCCCCCGTTCGTTCCGTAAGTAGCCTTTTTTTTTTAAACACACACACACACACACACACACACACACACACACACACACACACACACACACACACACACACACACACACACACACACACACACACACACACACACACACACACACACACTCTCTCTCTCTCTCTCTCTCTCTCTCTCTCTCTCTCTCTCTCTCTCTCTCTCTCTCTCTCTCTCTCTCTCTCTCTCTCTGACGTCCTTTTCCAGTTCTTACAAGCTGTGGTCATTTCCCGTCCATTCAGTGTTCTGAGATTCTGAAGGGGAGTAGTGGGGCAGTGGAGGAGAGCAGGAGTGTGAAGGGAACAGACAGAGGGAGGGAGAAGTGATAGAAAGTAAGGAGTGAAACAAAAGTAAAGGCAACTGAAGGCGTTTCGGAATGATTGCAAAGAAAGAGGAGGAGGAGGAGGAGGAGGAGGAGGAGGAGGAGGAGGAGGAGGTGGAGGAGGAACATACAAAGGAATATACAAAGGAAGACAAACAGCAACAGACCCTTAGGTCCTTACTAGGCTGTTTGTGGAGACTATCTACTAACTACCAGTGGTAGAGACAGGACAGCAAAGCAGAAGGCTCCTCACCACTCACCCCTCCCTCCAGCCGAGGCTGGCAGGAAAAAAAGGGAAACCATGTGATATTAAAAAATCACATGGAATTTTAGTAGAGAGTGAAAAGGAAATGTGTAATCTACGTCTGACTACTTGTGTTTGTGGGGGAAAGTGTTAACGCTTGGTAAATGTCATGTTGTGTGTGCATTGTGTACGTGGATGCACAGTGTGTATGTTGAATGGGTGGTGCGGCAGCCTTGCCTGGCGCTTTCTAGGGAGGCAGCAGTCAATCAGGCCCCAACTCCGTTCAGTCCACTGAGATAGCATACTTTCCATGTAGGGACGCCGTACGCTGATAACCCCTTGCAACATTGATCCCTGGTACTTAGTTCCCGATGATGATCAATGGTTGACAAGGCCTTCTCCAGGAGGAGGAGGTGGTGCTGGAGGAGGAGAAGGCGCAGAGTAACAGAAAGGAGGATACGGTGGAGGAAGAGAAGAAAGAAATGGATGAGAAGATGAATGAGTAGGATCACACACACATACACACACACACACACACACACACACACACACACACACACACACACACACACACACACACACACACAAAAGGAACGTAAGCAAATTAATTACAATCGTATTTGAATATTCTGTACATTACACGTGTCTTATTAGCCCATTGTACTTCAACACACGGGAGAGAGAGAGAGAGAGAGAGAGAGAGAGAGAGAGAGAGAGAGAGAGAGAGAGAGAGAGAGAGAAGCACGTGGGAGGAGGTGTAGGGTGCGAGTGGAGTTATTGTACTCTCTCTCTCTCTCTCTCTCTCTCTTGGTACGACAGAAGCTACAGAAGGATAGAGTTTAAATTATGTAGAAGAAGGAGAAGAAGAAGAAGAAGAAGATGAAGAAAAAAGAAGAAGAAGAAGAAAGAAAAACAAAAATAAAAAACAAGAACAAAAACACCACCACCACCACCACCACCACCAATAACAACATCGGGAAACACGAAACAAACCCTGACAACCCCGCTAAGAGCAAAGAAGCAAGAAATAGGAAACAGGAACAGGAAGTCACATGTGTATTCCTTCTTATTTATTTACCCATTTATTCATTAGCACATTTACCATCTCCACCTTTTGAAACACAGCAAAGATCACGTCATCTGGCCAGGAGGAGGAGGAGGAGGAGGAGGAGGAGGAGGAGGAGGTGTAAACAGTACTGGCTTGGGCTGCGGCAGGAAATAAGGAAGTGAGGAAGGAGTGTAGGGGTGTGAAGGGAGAGGGAGAGGGCTGAGGCTGGGGAGGGAGAGAAGGAAGTGAGGAAGGAGTGTAGGGGTGTGAAGGGAGAGGGTTGAGGCGGGGGGGGTGGAGGAAAGGGAGGGAGGAGGGAGGGGGTGTGGAGGGAGCTTTTCAGATATAGATGTAAATAGATAATCAGATGAACAATAAACACAAGGCAATCTGGAGGAGAAGGATAGAGAGAGAGAGAGAGAGAGAGAGAGAGAGAGAGAGAGAGAGAGAGAGAGAGAGAGAGAGAGAGAGAGAGAGAGAGAGTAATATATGTATGCAAATGCTAAACTTGGGAGAACATCATGAAAATAGAACTTACATTAAAAAGAGAGAGAAAAAAGCGTTAATGATGAATAAATAGGAGAATAAATAGATAGTTAATGATAGATAAATAAATGAATAAATACGTAGATAAGTTGAGATAATTCCACTGAAAACGAAACTGACAGATGTTCCGGAGGTAATGTTTAAGGTGTGTTTAGAATGATAAGAAGGTCTGAGATTAGAGGATGGCGAGAGGAGGAAGGTGATGATTATGATGGTGATGGTGAAGAAGAAGAAGAAGAAGAAGAAGAAGAAGAAGAAGAAGAAGAAGAAGAACAAGAACAAGAACAAGATGAACAAGAACAAGAACAAAAACAAGAACAAGAACAAAAAGAACGAAAAGAAGAAGAACAAGAACAAGAAGAAGTAAATGTAAAAGGAGCAGAAGAAAAGAAGAAGAAGAAGAAGAAGAAGAAGAAGAAGAAGAAGAAAATTATCGCTATCGTATTAATAATTTTAACAACAACAACAACAACAACAACAAAAACAACAACAGAAACAGCAACAAAAACAAAAGAAATAAGAAAAAAGGAGATAAGGAACAAGAACACGAAAAGAAGAACAAAAAGATTAAAAAAAAGCCAAAAAGAAAAGGAAGAAGAAAAAAAAAACAACGAAAAAAAAAACAAACACAAAAAGAAATAAAAAAGCAAAGATAACCACAAACTATAAAAGAAGCAGAAGAAAAAGAAGAAGAAGAAGAAGAAGGAAAGAAAATTAATCCTCATATAAACTTCATCCTGTAAACATGAACACTAATCGATGAGGGAGCGGAGCGGAGACGGCAGTGGGGCGGGGAGACACTTGTGAGAACCCCCACGCAACGTCCCATGAGTACGCGGCGCCTTGCATGTGCCGCGCTCAGATATCGAGGATGAAAGATGGAATTAGTGTTGAGCTGGTGGTTTTTCCTTTAGGGTTTGACAAGTACCGCGCTGAGAGAGAGTGTGAGAGTGAGAGAGGAAGAGGGAGAGGAGAAGAAGAGGCTGAGGGAGTAGTGTATAGCCACCACCTGTAACTGACCTAATATTTTTCGGCTATAAAACTGTGTGATGACCTTCGCTTACCCGCCACAGGAACCCTTGACACCCGCCGACAGGTTGATTGTCTCTCCCGCGCCGCTGGAGGAGGGAGAGAAAAAGGGGAGGAGGAAATGGAGAGAGAGAGAGAGAGAGAGAGAGAGAGAGAGAGAGAGAGAGAGAGAGAGAGAGAGAGAGATGGGTGAGAAAAGGGAGAGTGGAGAGGGGAAAGGAGACGGAGGCGATGTAATGTGTGTGTGTGTGTGTGTGTGTGTGTGTGTGTGTGTAGCATGGACTATTTCATTACATAGGAAGAGTTTATATATATCAGAACATCTAATCTATTACAAAAACATTATATTGAACTATTACGATGAAGGAGAATAAAGGAAAGAAGTAACGCAAATTTATCGAAGTTATGAGAAGTTTATACGAAGGAAGTGGATACAGAACAAGAAGACAACGAAAGAAGGACGTTAGTAGAACAAGACCTCAGACACGATGCTATGTTAAGGTACAGCGGTTGGAGGAGAGAACAGAGTAAGCAAGGCAGTGTGGGTTATATTCATGTCACTCCAAACTGCGCTGCTCCAGGGTAAACAAGCAGGTTTATCCTCGTGGTCTGGGTTTCTGTCTGCGCTGGCCGGACCGAAGGGATTCTTGCCATAGCCTTGGGTGGAGGTACGAGGAAAGGAAGTCAATCACACGCCATGCCGCGCACACACACACACACACACACACACACACACACACACACACACACACACACACACACACACACACACTCTCTCTCTCTCTCTCTCTCTCTCTCTCTCTCTCTCTCTCTCTCTCTCTCTCTCTCTCTCTCATCACACACACACTTTCATTTCGTCCTAATAACCCACACTTAGATTATAAATAACTGACAATAATAATAACAACAAGGACACCCTCAAACACACTCACTTTATCTACCTTACACGCTAAACTCACAGAAAAACAAGCACTAGAAACAGGTGACATAATACAAACGATAAAAAAAAAACCTTGTCAGCCCAATTCACCAACGCCCACCAATAAACATCACACCTAGACGCTCTGTATAACCAAACCCTGCAAAATCTTCCTATGTTTACCTCTATCTCTCTGCCTGCCTGTCTGCCCGTCTGTCCGCCCGTCTGCTTCCCGTCTCACGTTTCCGTCTTACCTTCTTAAAGTTCTCAGCACACTTGGCTTCCCAGTGGACCAGCAACAAGTGCCCTGTGTCTGCTTTATATGAAGGTGTGGTGGGAATACGTGTCTTTGCCCTGCCTGCCTAGAAAAGGACGTCAGAGAGAGAGAGAGAGAGAGAGAGAGAGAGAGAGAGAGAGAGTGTGTGTGTGTGTGTGTGTGTGTGTGTGTGTGTGTGTGTGTGTGTGTGTGTGTGTGTGTGTGTGTGTGTGTGTGTGTGTGTGTGTGTGTGTGTGTGTGTGTGTGTGTGTGTGTGTGTGTGTGTGTGTGTGTGTGTGTGTGTGTGTGTGTGTGTGAGAGAGAGATAGAGAGAGAGAGATAAAGAGAGATGAAGCGTGTTTAATAGGTGGCAGAGATACTGTTCTTATTATTGCTCTTGTAATGGAGTGGGTGTGAAAGGAGCAATGCAGCAAATACCTGTCTGAGCGCTGAGCCAGAGAGCAAACGGCGCCTTTCCTCTTCGCGCTCCTGAACACAAAGTCGCGAGTCTGTGAATGGAGGAATTGGGAAAGAGTGCCGCGGGAACTTGGAGAAGCAAAGTGGCACTCGCAAACCCCGGAAGGCACGACGAGAGAGAGAGAGAGAGAGAGAGAGAGAGAGAGAGAGAGAGAGAGAGAGAGAGAGAGAGAGAGAGAGAGAGAGAGAGAGAGAGAGAGAGAGAGAGAGAGAGAGAGAGAGAGAGAGAGAGAGAGAGAGAGAGAGAGAGAGAGAGAGAGAGAGAGAGAGAGAGAGAGAGAGAGAGAGAGAGAGAGAGAGAGAGAGAGAGAGAGAGAGAGAGAGAGAGAGAGAGAGAGAGAGAGAGAGAGAGAGAGAGAGAGAGAGAGAGAGAGAGAGAGAGAGAGAGAGGGGGGGGAGGAAGAGACTTAGCAGATCACGGTAACTTGTGCTTTCGTCCATTTTTTGTTTTGTTTTGTCAGTGAGCGAAATTCCTTCCTTCTCCAGTGTGTGTGTGCTGCGAGGAAGAGAAAATGTGGAACTCAAAGAGGAGGAAGAGAGAAGGACGGGGAGGGGGAGGAGGAGAAGGAGGAGGAGGAGGAGGATGAGGATGAAGAGGAGGAGGAAGGAGGAAGGAGGAAAAAGGAAAGAGGAAGCGTTGTCTTAAGGGTGGAATGACCTCCTGGAGTGTCTTTGGTGATGCACGCACGTTACGAGGTCTCAAAGGCACTGCAGCTCACTCACACACACACACACACACACACACACACACACACACACACACACACACACACACACACACACACACACACACACACACACACACACACACACACACACACACACACACACACACACACACACACACACACACACCTGTTGAATATTTGGAGGAGAAATGGTGCTATTTGAGAGAGAGAGAGAGAGAGAGAGAGAGAGAGAGAGAGAGAGAGAGAGAGAGAGAGAGAGAGAGAGAGAGAGAGAGAGAGAGAGAGAGAGAGAGAGAGAGAGAGAGAGAGAGAGAGAGAGAGAGAGAGAGAGAGAGAGAGAGAGAGAGAGAAGCAGTTCTCTTCTTTTCTTTAAACTTCCATGATCGTCTTACATATCACAACATTTCTCAAGTCATGTTTTCATTTCCTCTGACTCTTAAACCCTCCCCACCCACCCCACACACACACACACACACACACACACACACACACACACACACACACACACACACACACACACACACACACACACACACACACACACACACACACACACACACACACACACACACACACACACACACACACACACACACACACACACACACACACCATTTTATCTCTTCCCATTAATCCTTTTCCCTATCCATCTTAAATTCCTTTCCACCTAACACACTCTTATCGCGGAACTTTCACACACTCTTCCTCCACACTCTCTTGCACTTTCCATTATGTACTCACGCCACCAGCTCTTCTCTCCTCTCCCCGTCACGCAGCACTCAGGCATAATCACGGCGGGTTATGGCCAAGATCATTTTAAACGCGAGCACCAAAACAGAAAGTCACTCGTGCAACAGGAAGCTCTTGGTTGAACGGAGCCGCGGGAGGATAATGAAGGAAGGGAAATGGGAAGGGATGGCTGAAGCTGTAAAAAGTGAGAGGTGCTGAAATGAGAGGGGGGTAATGGGAGAGATATAGGGAGTGGTAGGAAAGGGTAGGATGTATTTAACCCCTTCATTACCAGAACGCATTTTTACCATGAAATTTTGGATATGATTAGACGATTTTATTTACATAGGAAGGGTCTATGGAGATCGGACGATTAATGGACCAGACTCCTCACCATTTTAATTCCCACATGAGTTTCTGAAGCTGCATAAAATCGCCAGATGGTAAAGCAGAATGAATATAAAAATGTGTCATGGTACTGAAAGGGTTAAGTTCTGTGATTAGTAAAGTTATGGTATGGTTAAGTAAAAGGAGTATTTGTGTCTCTGTATGATGAGTGTTTTGTGGTGTTAGTCTTCTTACTGCGACCTATGGATCTTCAGTTTAACCCTTTGAGTACCATGACGTGTTTTCATATTCATTCTTTTTACTATTTGGTGATTTTATACAGCTTCACAAAATGATGTGGGTATTAGAATAGTGAAGACTCTGGGCATTAATCTTCTGATCTACATAGACGGATCAATATGTAAACAAGATAATCTAATCGTACCCAAATCTCAGGGTAAAAAAAAAAAAAAAAAAACACCCCAGTATTGAAGGAGTTGATTAAGATGGAAGCTCAGTCAGGCTGGCTTCGTTTAAGAACATAATGGTGAGCAAGAGAAAAATAGAAGAAAAGGAGACGAGATTGAATAAGAAAAAAAAAAAAAACATTATAAGGCAAAAATAATTTCACACACACACACACACACACACACACACACACACACACACACACACACACACACACACACACACACACACACACACACACACACACACACCAATAAAAAGGAAGCTTGCGTCTCTCCCTGGAGCCTTCCCTTCCTTCTGGCCGCTTTCACCCGTGGATTCTCGTTTGAAAATGGAAAAGGGTGAGTAATAAGGAGGAGGGCGGGGAGCAGCGTGTTGACGGAGGGGCAGACACGGCGCTCGGCAAACACACCCACCACAAATGTTGCTCCTTGATCAATAGGGCACGAAGAGAGGAGGAGGAGGAGGAGCAGTAGGAGTAGGAGTGAGAAGTGAAAGGGAGTAGAGTAGAGGAAGTATTAAAGCAAGGAGAGATAAAGAGAAGAGAGATAGATACGGCATGGAAATGAAGGAAAAGAAGTAGAGGAAGGCGAAAGGAAGTGATAAAGAGGAGATAGAGAATGAGGGCATGAAAATAAAGGGAAGAATAGTGGATAAGAAAAAAGAGGAGAAATAAAGAGAGTGAAATTGAGTTTTGGGTATAGAATGAAAGAAAGACATTACGACAAGACGAAGAGGAGCTGTAGTTAGAAATGAGAAGACAGGAAAGAGGGGAATATACAAAAAAGAGAGAGAATAAATAAGGAGGACAAGATAATGACGTACTAAGGAACGAGAAAGGAAAAAAAAATCAAGAAGAAGGAGGAAAAGGAAGAAGATCAAGACGAGAAGAAGAGATACTAAAGAGGGAGAGAGCAAGGAAGGAGAAAGAAAAAAAAGGAAGCAAGACAGGACGAAGATAGGATATACTAAAGAAAAAAAAAAGAGAGCAAGGTCACTGTGGAAGAGAAAAAGGAAAGAAGTAACACAAGGAAGTGGATTGAGGAAAGAAGAAGGGAAGATGAAGAAGACCTCGGACAAGACCCATGTGGAGGAACGAAAGAAGAAAAGGATGGAAGGAATAAAGAAAAAAGGAAGGAAGAAAGGAAAGAAGGAAGGAAGGAAGGAAGGAAGGAAGTAAGTAAGGAAGGAAAGAAGGTAGGGGATAGTGAATAGAAGGAAGAAAGTAAAGAAAGAAAGAAGGAAGTAAAGAAAGAAGGAAAGAAAGGAGGAAGCAAGGAAGGAGAGAAGGAAGGAAGGAAAGGTACTGACTGGATAGCGAGCGAGGGAGGGTGGGAGGAGGCAGTAAATCTTTGGGGTGGTGAGGCGAGGAGTGGAGAGCCTTTAGCAAAACATTAGTCAAGATGAACTTCGTATTTGGTCCCCGGGCGAGCACCAATATGCTCTTCTTTTTCTACCTTTCATTTCAAACATTCGCCGCGCTCCAGTTCTCCTCGTGAAAGGAAAAAATTAGTGTGTGGTGTGGCCGCGAGGAGGAGGAGAAGGAGATGGAGGAGGAGGAGGAGGAGGAGGAGGAGGAGGAGGAAGAGCTCATAAGACGATCCTACTGCAACTGTGTCACTCTGTTATCCTCGGAGCGACAAACAGAAGTGAATATTATCTTAACCTCGAGATCATATATTTTTTTTTTTCATCTTTCATGGTGAACGGAGAGTAAATAGCACAGTTGAAAATGATTATATTTGAACACTGGCGTAATTAAAGTGTTTTGTAAGACGAGGGAAAATAGTTGTTAATAAGACCAATTGCGCATCTTGATATTCATTTTCTTTATGTAGGAGGGGAAAGCTGGTCAGGTGCAACAACAAAAAAAAAAAAAAAAAAAAAAAAAAAAAAAAAAAAAAAAACATTAGAACTATTTTGTAAGGCTAGGGAAATATAGCTGTTAATAAGACCAATTGCGCATCTTGGTTTTTTTTTTTCTTTAAGTAGGAAGGTAAAGACTAGCAAAGAGCAACAGAAAACGAAAAGGAAAAAAAAAAAAAATGCCCACTAGAACTATTTTGTAAGGCGAGGGAAAGATACCCGTTAATAAGACCAATTGCGCATCTTGGTAGTAATTTTTCTTTATGTAGGAGGGGAAAGCTGGCCAAATGCAACAAAAAAAAAAAAAAAAAACGAAAAAAAGCCCATTAGAACTATTTTGTAAGGTGAAGGAAATATAACTGTTAATAAGACCATTTGCGCATCTTGATATTCATTTTCACGTAAGAGGGGAAAAACTGGCCAGGTGCAACAGAAAACGATAAACAAGGCCCACTAAGTTGCCAATTCCCTTGCAGGTCCGAGAGAGTTAGCCAAAAGTAAAAATGGATAAATATTATTGAAGCCAGCCAACCAAAGCCTCAATCGTCACTTTCTCACGCGTCTCTGTGTCTTAACCCCCCTTCAAGAATGGGACACTTCTATACCTTGAGATTTGTACACGATTAGACCATTTTATTTACATTAGCAAGGATCTGTGAAGGTCAAAAATTAATGGTCACAATCTTCACTATTCTAATCCCCCCACATAAATTCCTGAAGCTGTATAAATCACTAAATAATAAACAAAATAAATATGGAAACGCGTCATGGTACTCAAGGGGTTAATCTCGACTTGTTATGTCAGCTCTCGTGGACGTCGATAGCTTTTCTAGGGTGTTTTTCGTGACTAGTGGTCGCCTAATAAGGAATCTGGGGGAACCGAATAAGTACCTTTGCGATCTTTAAAAATATTCCTCGTTTTTTTTTCTCTTGTTATTCTTTTCTATGCAAGATGAGCCCTGGCCAAGTGGTGGTCTAATAAGGATTCCGCCTCACCTGTAGGGAAAAACACCAAAGAGAGCCGAATTATTATCTTTGCGACTTTTAAAAAATACTCCTGATTTATTGATTTACTTTTATAATGTGAAGTTTCCTGTTAACCTGGGCTGTGTGTGTGTGTGTGTGTGTGTGTGTGTGTGTGTGTGTGTGAACTAAAAGGAAGCATAGACAAAATAAATAATGAAGATCAAGCGCGTGGTGAGCTGAGGAGAGGAGGGATGACTGAGCAGTGTGTGTCCCCCTCGCCTTCATCCCTGGCTGATCCCTCCCTGAGTCCCTGACGAGGCCGCGGGGGAGGAGAGGGAGGGACGCGCGGTCGTGAAGACAATGAGAGTGGAAGAAGAAGGTAAAAAGAGAAGAAAACGGGAATATTATATTTAGGGGATGAGAAAGAAGAGATTGGGAGAGAAAATGGACTTTGGATGAGTGTATAGAAAGATGATGATGGGAATAATAACAATGCCGCAGTTTTTAGTTATTAGTGTGTGTGTGTGTGTGTGTGTGTGTGTGTGTGTGTGTGTGTGTGTGTGTGTGTGTGTGTGTGTGTGTGTGTGTGTGTGTGTGTGTGTGTGTGTGTGTGTGTGTGTGTGTGTGTGTGAGTGAATCCATCTCATTTCTCTCCCTCTTTCCATCCATCCATCATTATCCCTCTCTTCTCTCCTTTCTCTCCATCTTTTCCTCTTTCTTTCTTCTTCCATCCTCCATTAATAAATTTTTTCCTCCTCTTCCCTTCTATCTCCCCTCTCATTCCTTCTCCTCCTCTCCCACAATTTTCCCTCCTTCCCTATCCTTTCCCCTTCTGTCCCCATCATCTTTCATCCTTCTTTATCACCAATACCTTCCCTCCACATGCTTTCTTCACCTCCACCTCTCTCTCTTCCTTTTACCACGCTCGTTACCTATCCCTCCTCTCACCATCTCCCCTCTCACACTCCTCCCATCGTCCTTAGTCCTCCCCTGTCTCTATCTTCCCTCTCCTTCCCTCAAGCTCCATAACGCACCTCGCTCCAACCACAACAAGGATCCGACTGTTTAATTACTCTGTTCCGAATATAATCGCGAGGGATCAGAGGTAGTCCGGGAGAGAGAGAGAGAGAGAGAGAGAGAGAGAGAGAGAGAGAGAGAGAGAGGGAAAGGGAAGGAGGGTATAGGGAGAGCATGTGAGGGGAAGAGGCGACAGAGGGGAAAGGAAGTGAACTGTTTTAGGTTAAGGTAGCGTGGAGTTGAATATAGGGCAGGATGCGTGAGTGAGGGGAAGGAAGGGAGAGGGAGAGGGAGAGAGAGGATGAATGGGAAGAAGGGGAAGACAGAAGAAAAGAAAAGGAAGTGCGGGGCTTCTACTGGAGTGGTCTGATAAGAGGGTGGCGGTTCAGCACACCCCGGGATGAAAGGACTTCTATCCCAGGGGACCAGATACCGCTCGGGTGGAGGATGGGGAGGGGATAATACTGTGGGGAGGAGAAGGAAGATGGAGGAGACAGTAGAGGAAAAATGAGAAGAGGTGAAGTAGGAGCGTGAGGCCAAATCTTGTAGCCAGTCAAGGTACAGCCAAGACTGGTGAAGGATTACCGGGCGGTGTTTAACCACTTCAGTACTGGGACACATTTTTACCTTGATATTTGTGTAAGATTAGACCATTTTTTTGTCATTAGGAAGGGTCTATAGAAGTCAGAAGATTAATGGCCACAGTCTTCCCTATTTTAATTTCCTCCATGAGTTTCTGAAGCTGTTATAAAATCACCAAATAGTAAGCAGAATGAATATGGGAATGCGTCATGGTACGTAAGGGGTTAACCCAATGAATGCTTCTGCTCCTTTTCTGCTTAGTGTAATAGTCTAGTAGAAATCCAGATTATGAGGATGAAAGACAACACTCACAGCAAAACGTGTCATCAAATACATATACGGTAAAGCATTTTATTGCTTGTAGTTTGATTTCTAATAAGTAAAATTGCCAAGGGTTGCTTTTAAGATCACATGTGCCATTGTCATTGGCAGTCAAAGGGTTAAGTGAAGGGATTCTTGAGCGTTGGTGAGCGTCACTGCATGCGACTGCGGTGCTCGAGTGACATGCGCCACGCCAGGTCAGGTCTTTGTAGCGGCAATGAAATGACACAAGTGACCGCGCGGTATACGTCAGTATTTAGAAACGCTTTGCTCTCCCACCACGATTAATTTTCAAGGATACAAAGATGATTAGCAGGGATTCCAAGACTACTTCTGTTTATGATGTAGAAATGTTGTTAATCTGTCGCTAGAATTATAAACAGTCTTTGAAAGTGGTGGATATGCTGCACAAAATTGTTTCAGCAAGCAGTCCATAGCCTGAGTGTGAATCTTCCGGCACTTATATGAAACTCGGCTTTCAAAGCAAGCCAATTCAAACGAGATGTCATAAATTGAAATTGCGTTGACGCCACACTGCTCAGTGCGCCGCAGCCTTCATCACACAGCAATAGTGTGGTGGACGTGATTCACCGGGACGGAAAGTCATAGCAAACTTGGAAAAAATTGTGCGACCCTAGGAGATTGGAGCAGCTTGCGCCATAACTGTGTAATTAGTGGCATTAGTTCGCGTTTCCTCTTTGCGTCCCTCCGTCAACATCACCAGCGCGACGAGACGCCGTCATGAGGGAAGGACATAAATTCTGTGTGAGTGTAGCTTACCTACCAACTGTCGCCTCCAGCACTGTGTTGCCACCAGTGTACCGAAAAAAAAGTCATAATTACGGCAAAGAAAGTTCAGAATTACGACAACCGGGTACCGGATTTCTGTCTTATGTGAGATGACTTTGGAAGGAAGGTGGCAGCACCAGTCCTCCCTCTTATACTAACATATTGTAGATGAATTGGCCCTTCGTGAACTACTTAATGTGACTTCACACTCATCAGGTCACTCGCACCTCCACAGAAGCTTCTCTCGCACACTGAAAATTATTTAGGGCAACTTTGACTAATTAAAAAGTGACAATCAATTTCCGTAGAGTTTATTGATTTTGACGTGACATTTAAACATTTCCAGACCAGTAAGTGTGTCCGTGGTGGTGGAGATACCATATACTTGTATGTCGACGAAAATAGTTGCTGTTTGATTGATAAACGTGGTCCTAGAGCGTGCTCCTCATCCCTGCAGGCGCTTCATACAAACACCATCAGCACTGGTCACTAATGATGGTTTTAATGCGCCAGTTATCGATGCCTCGCCTGTGTATTTATATAATTAATCTGACTGCTGTCCGTCTGTCTCCACCCACTCACCGCTCTGATCCCCACGTCATCAGCTGGTGAACACGGTGCGGTTCTCCACAATGGCTCAGGGCAGTGTGGGATACAGTTACTTGTGTGTTCAATGAATTTCCTGAAAGACTTCATCTGTGGCCATCGCTGATTACTTACAACATTGAGTAGGTGACAAGATTGCGAATACCTGTCGTGTATTGCTGTCATTTGTAATTTAACGTGATGGCAACGTAAAGCCTAACGTGGACAGCGTCTGGCGAGGACAGAAAAGCAGCGTTACGAGACTTGATGGAATGTTTGGCCAGGTTTCTGAAAATAGAGATGATTTATATTTGTTGGGAAAAGAGAAAGCGACAAATTGGAGACGTTTTTAATATTAAGCCTTTGACTGGACACACACACACACACACACACACACACACACACACACACACACACACACACACACACACACACACACACACACACACACACACACACACACACACACACACACACACACACACACACACACACACACACACACACACACACACACACACACACACACACACACACACACACACACACACACACACACCCCAATTAACAAGTAAAAAAAAATAGTGATAAAGAAAGCTAAAGGAAGGCATGACAGTAAGGAGGAACGCAAGAGAAGAGAAGAAAGGAAGGGAGAAAACAAGTTGGTTCAGGGTAGAAGAGACTGAAGGCCAATCCACAACATGTTTACAAACCCCAGTGTGTGTGCCCGCCTTGCTGCTGTCCGCGTGCCTCCCTCGACTGACAGGTGGAAGGAACCCAGGTGTGAGAGGGAAGGAAGACAAACAGGAGCGAATGTAAAATAGAGATGCCGAAAGTGAGAAAAGACAGAGAGAAGGAGTAAATAAAGAAAACAACAAGAACATAAACAAAGGAGGAAGATAAGGAAGAAAACACCAGTGAAGCAATAGATAAATGGATAAACTAAGAAAGGAAGGGAGGGAGAATGAGAAAGAAATACCTGAACTGAAAAAAAAGAACGAGGGATGGAGTAAATGAAGAAAAGCAACCAGAACATAAAAGATAAGGAAGAAAAATCCAGTGAAGTAAGAAACGAAAGGATGAACTAGGAAAAGGTGTGAGAAGGAAGGAAGAAAGATAGTATGAAATAGTAAATAAAAATAAAGAAAGAAACAAGAATACGAACACAGGAGGAAGATAAGAAAAAAGAAAAAAACAACACCAGTGAAGTAAGAAATTAATGGATAAATTAAGAGAAAAAGGAAAAGAAAATGAGAAAGAAATAACTGAACTGAAAAAAAATGATAATATGAAACGAAGAAAAAAAAAAACCCAACAAGAACATAAACAAGGAAGGAAGAAATGGAAGAAAACACAAATGAAATAAGAAAAGAAGAGAACAAACTTGGAGAATAAACACGAGAAGGAAGAAAGAGAGGAAGAAAAGAAACACCAGGAGTTAAAATGAGCAAGAGAGCAAATAAAAGAAGACAAAAATCACAATGCAAAGATGAAAGAAGAATAAGAAGAAAGAAAGCAGAAAAGGAGTAAGAAAAGAAGAGAAAACAAGAAAAAAGAAGCCTGACACGAAGTAAAGGAGCGGATACGAGAGAGAGAGAGAGAGAGAGAGAGAGAGAGAGAGAGAGAGAGAGAGAGAGAGAGAGAGAGAGAGAGAGAGAGAGAGAGAGAGAGAGAGAGAGAGAGATGAATAAAAACGAGGGAGGTACGGAAAGGGGAAGGCCAACAAAATATTTAAGGCGCTTATGGAGAGAAAAAGTAAGAGGATTAACGATGAAGTAGCAGGAGAAGGAGGAGGAGGAGGAGGAGGAGGAGGAGGAGGAGGAGGAGGAGGAGGAGGAAGAAGAAGAAGAAGAAGAAGTGGTGGTAGATGAGCACAAGAAAGAGAAGGAAAAGTAGAAAAGAGAAGAGGAAATATGACAAAAAATAAAGAAGAAAAAGAAGAAAAAGAAGAAGAAGAAGGAAAAATAATAATGGTAGTAGATAACAAAACGGAGATAGTGGGTACAGATTAGCACAAAAAAGAGAAGGAAAATAAGAAGAGGAAAAAAAAACATCAAGAAGAAGAAGGAGAAGAAGAAGAAGAAGAAGAAGAAGAAGAAGAAAAGATAACAAAGCAAGATAAATAATTAAATAAGTATATAAAAGGGCGGGAACAGAAGGAGGATGAGGAGAAGAGAAAGAGTGAGCCAAGGATACAAAAATCAGATTGTTATGCAAGAGTTAACCTGCTCTGGGAAAAGAAAAGAAATAAAGAAAGAAATAAAAAAAGTTCCCTTGATAACTAAGAGGGAAAAATATCGCCAGAGAGAGATAGAAGAGATAGGAGAAATATCGCTAGAAAGATACATAGATGAAGGAGAAATATCGCTAGAGAAGTACAGAGATGAACGAAATATTGCTAGAGAAACAGAAATAAAGGAAGAAGTATCGCTGGAAAGGTACAGAGATGAAAGGAGAAATATCACTAAACTTCACCTATCTTTCCTATCTTTCCTATACCTTCATTTCTACGTTCTCTCTTCCTTCTTATCTAATCCTCACTTCTTTTTCCATTTCTTCTGTAACCTTCAGCAATTTTTCATTCCTTTCTTTCTTTTCTACCCTTCACAGTTCCCTCCCACCTTTTCTTCTTTCTCAAACTTCAATTTTCTTTTTCTTTTTACTTCCAATACCTTCATTCCTTCGTTCTTTCTTCCTTCTTATCTAATCCTCACTTCTTTTTTCATTCTTCCCTAACCTTCACTAATCTTTCATTCCTCTTCTTCTCTAACATTTACATTTCCTTCCCCACCTTTCCTTCTTCCTCAAACTTCAATTTTCTTTTTCTTCTTCTTCCTTCTAATACCTTCATTTCTACGTTCTTTCTTCCTTCTTTTCTAACCCTCATTCCTTTTTCCATTTCCTCCCTAACCTTCACCAGTATTTCCTTCCTTCCTTTCTTCCTTTCCACCTTTTCTTCCCACCTTTCTTCTTTCCCAAATTTTACGTTTCTTTCTTTTCTTTCCTATGCCTTCATTTCTTCGTTCTCTCTTCCTTCTTTTCTAACCCTCATTCCTTTTTCCATTTCCTCTAACCTTCACCAGTATTTCCTTCCTTCCTTTCTCCCTTTCCATCTTCCCTTCCTTCCCTCCTCACCATCTTCCCCGGCGCCTGCCTCCAATAGCTCACGAAAAGATTAGATTTCACCGCCCTCATTACCTCGTCCTCTCCATCAATCATGTAGAGGAGCCCAAGGAAGACGGACCAATGAAAACTGTCCATATTCCACATCCACACACCTGAGAGTCACCTGAGAGTCACCTAGGAGTCACCTGAGAGTCACCTGAGAGTCACCACATATCTCCTCCTCCATGAACACCTTTGAGAGAGAGAGAGAGAGAGAGAGAGAGAGAGAGAGAGAGAGAGAGAGAGAGAGAGAGAGAGAGAGAGAGAGAGAGAGAGAGAGAGAGAGAGAGAGAGAGAGAGAGATACTTTCCTGTGTGTGTCGGATTGTGTGTGTGTGTGTGTGTGTGTGTGTGTGTGTGTGTGTGTGTGTGTGTGTGTGTGTGTGTGTGTGTGTGTGTGTGTGTGTGTGTGTGTGTGTGTGTGTGTGTGTGTGTGTGTGTGTGTGTGTTTCCATTAGAGAAGAGAAGAGGTGGGTCTTGGAGCGAGACTTTTGATGGCAGTGGGATTGACAAGAATGAATATGTGTGTGATTACGGGAATGTATGGAGGCTTGGGGGGAGGGGACTAGAGAGAGAGAGAGAGAGAGAGAGAGAGAGAGAGAGAGAGAGAGAGAGAGAGAGAGAGAGAGAGAGAGAATCAGTAACTCTTTGTGATGTCTACGAATTTACACAAAACATTCAACAGAACACTCCATAAATTAGGACTGTGATGGTGGTGGACTGGAGGTGGCAGTAGTAGTGGTAGTGGTGGTGGTGGTGGTGGTGGTGGTGGTGGTGGCAGTGAGAGAGGGAGAGAGAAAGGGCAAATATTAGGGAGGGACTCTGATATTTTCTTTCCTTTTTTTTTTTTTTCTTCTTTTGCTGTCTCCCTTTTTAATTTTGAACAGAAGCTCGTTTGGTGGGAATAAAACTGTGACACCAATTAGTAGGGAGGACTCTGTGAAGCTGCGGATCAATGGCCTCAATAATAATAATCTGAGGGAGAAACACGTACATACACACACACACACACACACACACACACACACACACACACACACACACACACACACACACACACACACACACACACACACACACACACACACACACACACATAGATGGACAGACAGACAGATGGACGGATAGGCAGGCTTGCAGTACACAGCTTTCCGTTTTCTTTCAGGGTTGAGAGAGAGAGAGAGAGAGAGAGAGAGAGAGAGAGAGAGAGAGAGAGAGAGAGAGAGAAGAGCAGTGTGGGTGTTAATTACTGTGCGTGTAACTTTGATGGAGCTTCTGACCTTTGATGGAGCTTCTGACCTTCCTCTCTCTCTCTCTCTCTCTCTCTCTCTCTCTCTCTCTCTCTCTCGTCAAGGGGATCGACAAGGTATTTTTCAGTTGCATGTTTCTTTCCGTCCCCGTTCCGGTCACTATCAGGAGTGGCGGGGCGGTGATGGTGGTGGTGGTGGTGGTGGTGGGCGATGGATGGCGTGGCTTGATGGCCCTCACTAATTTAAACACTCTCTCTTGGCTTCTCCTCCTTCCTACCTTCTCCTCTCTCTCTTCCCTTCTTCTTTCCACCCTCTCATCTCTCCTCTCATTCTCGTTTTCTTTCTCTTTTTTCTCCTTTCTCTTTTTTTTCCCCTCTTTTCTTCTTCCTTTCACTCTTTTCTTCTTTCTTTCTCTTTTCCTCCTTTCTTTTCTTCCTCCTTTTCTGTACCATATCCTCTTCTCCGTCTCTCTTTTCTCTTTTCCTTTTTTTTTTTTTTTTCTTCTTCTTCTTCTTCTTCTTCTTCTTCTTCTTCTTCTTCTTCTTCTTCTTCTTCTTCTTCTTCTTCTTCTTCTTCTTCTTCTTCTTCTTCTTCTTCTTCTTCTTCTTCTTCTTCTTCTTCTTCTTCTTCTTCTTCTTCTTCTTCTTCTTCTTCTTCTTCTTCTTCTTCTTCTTCTTCTTCTTCTTCTTCTTCTTCTTCTTCTTCTTCTTCTTCTTCTTCTTCTTCTTCTTCTTCTTCTTCTTCTTCTTCTTCTTCTTCTTCTTCTTCTTCTTCTTCTTCTTCTTCTTCTTCTTTTCTTTTCTTACTTTCTTTCTTTCTTTTTCTTTTATTCCCTTATTTTCCCTGTTTTTCTTCTTTTTTGTTCTCTCTTTTATTTCTTGCTCTTTTTCTCTTCACTCCTCAATTTGCCACCTGTCCCAGCCTTGCCCCAACAACAGGTGTCCATTCTTACTTATCGGCAGGACACACACACACACACACACACACACACACACACACACACACACACACACACACACACACACACACACACACACACACAGAGAGAGAGAGAGAGAGAGAGAGAGAGAGAGAGAGAGAGAGAGAGAGAGAGTATACACATCAACTGAAGGAGGAACTCATCTAATAAAACGAAGACAAGGACACAAAACTACACAAGACTTAACAAATACCACTAAATAAATACAGCCACGGTAATACACACATACACTCCTTCTGTTATTGGGTTTCTAGTTCAATGTATGGCCGTTGTTCTGAGTGGTTTGGTGGTGGTGGTGGTGGTGGTGGTGGTAGTGGTAGTAGTGGTGGTGGTGGTGGATATGGTTGAAGGTCAGGGATTTGGGTACTGTGTGACTGAAATACTGGTTACGTACGTGTGTGTGTGTGTGTGTGTGTGTGTGTGTGTGTGTGTGTGTGTTGTCGTTACGTGGTAAAAGATTCTGTGTGGCGTGCCGTTGTGTTCTAGCCTGGAAGGATGAGAGAAAAAAAAATACAAGTCCCGTTTACTGTTGAAAAAAAAATCGAATCACATGCTTGTCTGTGTGGAAATAACTCTGTAGCCATAACTGTTAAAGAGATAGAGTGAAGTATTTCTCTGAGCCCATTGCTGAAGAGATAAGAGTCACGTGTCTATCTATGTAAACACCACCATAGGTCTTGTCACGTGCCTGTGTGTGTGGGAGTAACAAGGGGCACATATACCAACCTCTGTTAACGTCTGAGTAACGATGAAAGCTTTGCCAGTGTTGATTCAGTGGCCCTCCCTTAATAATCAGCTGTGGCATTGTCTCGTGAGGCTTTGTGGTGCCGTGAAGGAGGTTAATCACGTACTCTTGATAGCCTCAACTCATCCTGCTTTGGTCCCGTGAGGCGATGGTTCCGTATCCTGTAACGCTTTCCTCTCTCACCACAACTGTTTCCCGAGGCTATAAAGATGATATGTCAGATTTTTAAGACTCTTTCTGCTGTTGATAATACCGAAAATGTATCAGTCTGTCACTAAAACTACAAAATCATTCTCAAGAACTCGTGTATTTCTAATAAAGCCTTTTGAAAGTAGCTGAACTGTGGCGCAGAGGTGTTTTAGTATATCTTCTCACCGCGACTGTTTTCCAAGGCTATAGAGATGATTTGGCAGATTCTCAAGGGTGTTTCTGCTGTTGTTAATACCGAAACCTTGTCAATCTGTCACTAGAACTACAAAAGCATCTTTGAAAACTCGTGTATCTCCAAGTAAAGCCTTCTGAAAGTAAATTTGTGTTTAAGAATATCATCTCTCCGCGACTGTTTCCCAAGGCTATAGAGATGAAATGCCATGTTCTCAAGAGTGTTTCTGCTGTTGATAATACCGGAACCTTATTAACTCATTCAGTACTGGGACGTATGAGTTTTTTGGTATGATTAGACGATATTATTTACATTAGCAAGGGTCTATGGAAGTCCAAAGATTAATATCCAGAGTCTTTACTATTTAAATCCCCAAATAAGTTTCTGAAGCTGTATAAAGATCACCAAATAGTAAGCAGGAGGAATATGAAAATGTGTCCTGGTGCTGAAGGGTTACTGTGACACTACAGTAGAACTCTAAAAAAACATCCTTAATAACTCATGTAACTTCAAATAAAGCCTTCTGAAAATAATTGAAATTTAGGGGAGAGATGTTTTAGAATATGGATCGATGTGAGGAAGGGCAATAAAACTCTTATTTTCTCTGTTTACCTCAATAAATGTTTGTCGCTTGGTGATGAAAGTGTGTGTGTGTGTGTGTGTGTGTGTGTGGGTGGGTGGGTGTGCGAGTGTCAGGCAGAGCAAGGTGAAGGGTGTGATTGAGTTAGTGGTCTCTGGGGGCGCGTCCAGCCAGTAAGACCTTCACGTGTTGACTTTCCATCTAACTTGAAGGAGGAGAGGGCGTCCGTGGCCACTGAGGGGGAGAAAATGGGCGTGAAGGGGAGCCAGGGACGGGAAGCAAAACACGGGAAACGGCAAGGAAGAAAAAAAAAAAGAAAAACAAGAGAAGTAGAAAAGAAAACGTAGAGAAATAAAAAGAAAAGTGAAAAAATGTTACTAATCTTCATTTTTACCAAGTGAGTGATGACTGTGCCGCGTATTGGTGTAGTGAATGGTGTCCTGAGTTTCTCGATACTGCATTTCGCTCGTCTTCACTTCCATCACAACGTTTGCACTGTCACATCACAACACTCCTACTCTCTGTCCCCCTGCCCCTGCCCCTGCCCCTGCTCCTGCTCCTGCACCTGCTCCTGTCCCCTGCTCCTGCCCTTGCCCGTACCCCTGCCCTTCCCCTGCCCCTGCCCCTTCCCCTGTTTCTGCCAATGCCTCTGCTCCTGCCCCTGTTACTGCTCCTGCCCCTGCCCCTACCCCTGCCTCTGCCTCTGCTCCTGTCCCTGTTCCTGCCCCTAACCCTGCCCCTGTCCCTTTCCCTGCCTCTGCCTCTTCCCCTACCCCTGCCCCTTCCCCTGCCCTCTGCTCCTGGCCCTGCCCCTGCCTCTGTCCCTGCCCCTTGCCCTTGCCCCTGTTTCTGCCCCTGCCTCTGCCCCTGCCCCTACTACCGTCCCTGCCCCTTTTCCTGCCCCTGGTCCTGCCCCTGCCCTTGTTTCTTCTCCTGCCTCTGCCCCTGCCCCTGCCCAAACCCCTACCCAGCCTCTTCATCCACTCCCACATTACATTAACTACTTGAAGAATTGGGAACTGTTTTTTTTTTTTTTTTTTTTTGTTCTTTCATCCGTCGTATACTTCAACCTCGCGGAACAGAGAACATTGCACTAAAACTACACGTACTTATGGACATGGCAAGACACAAGCGCTGCCACTACCTCATTTTGGAACACTATCACTATTTAACTGCCGGACAAATTTCCTCATGATCATTGAGTACATTTTTTAGACACTGTAATACTACACTCTCAATTTTGTAGTGTAGGCTAGAGAAAATCCACCTTCTATTCTCTCATGTACTGTGTGTCCCTAGCAAACGACTTCTTACACTACTCTGAGCGCCAACAAAGCATGGTAAGTGTGTTGGCTACTTCGAAGACGGCTTATTTCTAGCCATGAACAAGAAGAGCAAGTTCTTACAAACCTTAACCCCTCAAATACTGAGACGCAATTTTTACCGTGATTTTTGTGGTATGACTAGACAATTTTATTTGCATTAGGAATAGTCTATGGAGATCAAAGGATTAGTGACCAGAGTCTTTACTATTTTAACCCCTACATAAGTTTCTAAAGCCGTATGAAATCACTAAATAGTAACCAAAATAAATATGAAAACGCAGCTTGGTACTAAAGGGGTTAAATGGGGTGCTGTCTATACTTCGGCCCTCTTCATTGCCTCTCTGGACCGCCTCTGTCCCACAACCCCAAAGAAACATTCAGTACAAGCTACACAAGGAGGAGAAGAGAGGCACTGAAGAGAAGAGAGGAGGCACTGAATCCAATTTCCAAAGTATCTCGATGGGAAAAGAATAAAACCATCTTAAGGAAGTGAAATTGACGTGGTTGGAAGGAGTTTTTTGGGGCGTGGGATGGGGGAGGTCGCGGCAGCTCAGCACTAGTGGGGAGAAGAATATAATGACATCCTCTCCCTCCAACACTGGGCCATCATTATTCGCCTCCTTCCCTTTACCAATATAACTTTTTCTGTCTCTTTTCTTCCTTTCTTTCTCTTATTTTTGCTTTATTTTCACCCACTGACCTTCACATTCTTTCCTTTCATCCCTTCCCGTCTTTGATTCTATATTTACCTTGTTGACATCCTCTTTCTCTCTCCTTCCCTCCCTTTTCCCTGCTTTTCTCCTTCCTTTCTCCCACCTTTCCACCTCCCCCTTCATCCCCTCCTTCAGGAAACAAGTGTCATCAGATCTCCTCCGTCATTCAATCAGATTTGTGCAGCCGAGTATGGAATCTTATCCTGCTTCCGCTGCTTCCTCGCCGGGTTATCAGGACTGAGCGTCTGCCGGGATGGCGAAGAATGTGGCCACCAATTAGAACGCCCGCCGCGGATGCCGACAAGGGTGTGTGCGAGGCGAAGGGAAGCCTGGGGAAGCGGGATGGAAGTTATTGAGTTATTATGCATCTGTAGGTGTAACGTTGATCTCTTCAGTACCAGGACGCGTTTTCATATTCATTCTGGTGTACTATTTGGCGATTTCATACAGCTTCAGAAACTTATGTTGGGATTAGAATAGTAAAGACTGGCCATTAATCTTTTGACCTCCATAGACCCTTCCTGATGCAAATAAAATCGTCTAATCATACAGAAAATTGAAAGGGTTTAAGTGCTGATTCTGAGTCTTGTGTCTTGTGTGGTTTAAAGGATGTTATGATTAGGTTAGGTTGTTGCATGGTGAATTGTTAGGTTAGGTTAAGTTGGGTTGGGTTGAGCTGGACTGGTTGTTAGAGTTATTTGTTGGTGTAGTGGTGACTAGTTGAGGTTGGATTGGGTTGGGTTGGGTTGGGTTGGATTGGGTTGGGTTAGTTGCAAGAGTCATTCGTTAGTGTAATGGTGACTAATTGGTTCTGTGATGTACCTAGTGTGTTTTGATAGACATTTTTTTGTGTGTTAGTAGTAGTTTGGTCAGATTAGGTTAGGATAAGTTTCTATCTAATGTTAGGGTAGATAAATTACATGAGTCATTTTCTTTAGATGTAATTATAAGCTTTGCTCTCTGTATGTCTCGTGTGATTTGAAAGGTGAAGATGGATTTGGCAGACATTTTTGGAGGTTAATAGTAGTTTGGGCAGATTGATTTATGGTAAGCTGCTATGTAGTGTTAGTGTAGGTAAATTTGTTCCTTAATTTTGGTTAACTCTTTGCTTTTCTTTTAGAGAACCAGCACTCAGGTGGGCTTTTTTTTCAATATTTTGTGTCCTTGGCTGGCTTCTCTCCTGCAGAAAAAAAGTTATTACAAGAGGTATTATCTTTAGGTGTTATCATAAGCTATTGATTCTTTGCTCTCTGTGGCTCGTGTGATTTGACAGGTTAGGTTCATTTTAAATCATGTAAGATCAAACCACATTACATTACGATACTTTGCTATGCTAGATCACGCAAACTCAGGCTTTCCATCAGCAATAAGCAACATAATCATAAGCTATTGATTCTTTGCTCTCCCGTGTGACTTGACTGGTTAGGTTCATTTCAAATCATGTAAGATCAGACCACATTACATAACATTTTACTACCCTAGATCACGCAAACTCAGGCTTTCCATCAGTCATAAGCAACATAATCATACGCTATTGATTCTTTGCTCTCTGTGGCTCGTGTGACTTGACAGGTTAGGTTCATTTAGATGTAATTAAGTAACGTCAGACCACGTTACATAACATTTTACTACACTACATCACACAAACTCAAACGTCAGTAATAAGCAACAGGTCAAATGAAGTCTATCTTGATGCGTCTATAGTCATCCAAAACCCGACCTGCCTTCAATCACTGTTGGCGCCGCTGTGTGCCCATACATGTATACACCATATTGACAACAGCGTGCGTTACATGCATGAATAAAGTGATGAACATGCAAAGGTTATGAGCTGTAGACCCGTCCATAAACCAGCGCCTCTACGTGTTTACTTTATTCAAATATTCCACCGCTGTTACAGAGACGCGGCGGGACGTGAACCTGTGCCGTGCGTGATGATAACTTGTGTCTACGTACGTGATAGTGGTGATGTGTACGTGGTGGTGATGTGTTTGTACGTAGTGGTGTTTGTGTGTGCGTGGTGGTGGTGTCTGTGTACGTGGTGTTTGTGAACGTGGTGGTGTTTGTGTGTACGTGGTGGCGTTTGTGTGTACGTGGTGGTATTTCTGTGTCCGTGGTGGTGATGTGTGTACGTGGTGTTTGTGTGTACGTGGTGGTGTTTATGTGTACGTAGTGGTGTATGTGTATATGTGTATAAGTAGTGGTGTGTACGTGGTGGTGTTTGTGTGTACGTGGTGGTGTTTGCGTGTACGTGGTGATGCTGGTGTGTACGTGGTGGTCTTGGTTTACTAGTGCGCTGTTTGCATGAGCGTCCTTGCGTCCCCTCCTCACTCCTCCATCTATCCTGTCTAGGCTTGTATTCAGAAACACCTTGGTTTCGCACTCACTACTTTCCAAGGCTACAGGGATTTTCAAGAGTGCTTCTCCAGTTAATAATGTCGAAATCTATCTAATCTTCCTCTGAGAACCGAAAAAAACACCTTAAAAACTCGTGTAAATTTAGATAAAG
>NC_059300.1:11168034-11173034 GCF_017591435.1 Portunus trituberculatus | reverse complement strand
GAACACTGCCATTTGGTTTCTTGAGTGTTGTTTACGGTTACAAAACAAGCAATACTACTCTGAAACACTCCTTCCAGCATCTCGACAACTTTCAGTAAGCTCCATTTGAGGTAACGAAGATTCTTAAGACTCTAGTGACATATTAAGAAGGTTTATACGTTACTGAAGATGAGACATTGTTGAGAGGATGGAAACAGTCGTGGCGAAAGAGCAAAGGTTTCTCATTACAGGTCAAGAGGAAAGAAAACGGAAGAGAATAATGAATGGGTTAAATTTTTCTCAGGTCTCAAAAAAGAAGAAAGAAAGAAAATGGAGCTTCTACTTACATAATGATCAGTCCACAGTTCACCAATTCCTTGCCTCCTTCTCTTCCTCCTCCTTCTCCTCCTCCTCCTCCTCCTCCTCCTCCTCTTCCTCCTCTTCCTCCTCTCCTCCTCCTCCTCCTCCTCCTCCTCCTCCTCCTCCTCCTCCTCCTCCTCCTCCTCCTCCTCCTCCTCCTCCTCCTCCTCCTCCATCCTCTTCATCCTCATCATTCAGAGCGAGTAAGTCTGCGCTCTAAACAGGGACTCTCGTTGTCTGTCCGTCTTTGGTTCGTTTGGAAAAAAAAAGGAAGGAAAAAAAGAAGAAAAGAAGAGAGATTCAAGTCTTCTATTTACTCTTCGTGGAGCCAAATCAGTTCGGGAATCAACTCTGAACAGGACTTGTGTTTTGTGCCTCAACGGACGCAGCTATTTGTCAACTGAAGCCATTCTTAAAATCCTCCCAATTACCGTGAGAGATAAGTTACCATTCGTTCTTCGCTGCCTTTATCCTCTTCCATTTTCTCTCTTCTGACTTTTCTTCCTCTCTTCCTACCTCTCCTCCACCTTCTGCTTGCCTCTCCTCTCTTTCATCTTATTTCTGTCGGTAGTAATATAATAGAAACTTTTAAGCAAAGGTTGGGCAATCACCTCATATCAACACCTCAAATAATATACTTTGCGCCTATATAATATTTTTTTTCAACCTTTCCTATCACATCTTTGACTTCTTTTCTCCATGTACCCTCTTGTTTTCTTTCCTTGAACCCTGGTGTCCTTTAGCCTTTAACTCGTAGAATCTGTAGTGGTAGAATAGACACACAGACAGCCTCGTTAGGCACAGTAAGACTATTTCTGTTTGTTCTTTCCTTTTGTATTCCTTCGTATTCTTATCTCACTCTATTCGTCCTTCATTTCTTTATCCTCCTCTCCTTCTTCCACTTCACTGCTGTCTACGCACATCTTTTTCCCTTCCAGCAGACAGCAACGAGAGCGCCACATGTTCCTCACTTCTGCTGTTATACTACTCAGGTCTTCTCACTGACTCACGCTGGGACTTCACTTTCATACGTCAGAAAATGCATAAAATCTGGAGTCTTTATGCTATATCTTATCTACATCAATGCTGCTTATTTGCTACAATTTATTTTGATTCCATAGAGAGTGTTTGTCAGTTTTCATCTTAAGTTTGCGGAGAATGTTTGCTGTCTTCCATATTGTAACGTGGCGTGGGTGGCAGTATTGGCTTCTAACTGCACAAGAGGTCTGTCGGCAGAGAACACGACCAAACACGAGGCAAACATACAAGTTTTAAGGGGCTCTAGAATATGTATACTTGTTGCTGAATGTGAAATGGTGTCCAAATTTCTTTATACGGAGACAGTGACGCAGCTTTACTACAAAATGGCACAATGGTGAATATGTATGGTGAGTGTGGGTGGCCTGGAGACAGGGAGTGAATGCTGGTGTCAGTGTGTGAAACTCGCTGACAGAAACACTTTGAGTCCCATTACTGAGCTGTCACTCACTAAGATAATAGCGTCAAGCCCGCCACAGGAGCACAGTCCCAATACTCTCAGTGACCGTGGCTGCAGGAGAAAAAAGAGCAGAAAAAAAGGAAAAAAGCGAAAATAATAAATGATATGAGAAAAATAAGGATATGAATCTAATTTTTTTTTTATATTCGCATTCAAGAGAAGAGCATAGTCACAACACACTCAATGACCGTGGCTGCAAGGAGAAAAAGAGCAGAAAAAGGGAAAGTAGTGAAAATAATACAAGATCAGAAAAAAATAAGGATATGAATCTGCTTAGTTTTTTGATATTCAGATTTGAGAAAGGAGCAAAAAGCCAATGACCGTGGCTGCAGGAAAAACAGAGCAGAGAAAAAAAAAAGATGAAAAGGAAAGAAGCGAAAATAACACATGACCTGAAAAAATAAATAAGGGTTTGTTTCTGCTTAGTGGTTTTTTTCATATTCAGGTTTAAGAAAGGATGAAGGTAATCAGTTGTCAAGAATCATTAATCCCATCACTGGCCAAAAAGATGATGGTATGAATCTTTTGATTTTTTTTACAATATTCTGATTCAAGTAAGGATGAAGATTATTAGTTTTCAAGAACCATTAAATACTTCACTGACCTCGCAAGAAAGAATTCACGCCGCTAAAGACACAACAGCAATAGAAGGGAAAGGCTTTAACTCCTTCAATACTGTGACGCATTTCTACCATGACTTTTGAGTGTGATTAGACGATTTTATTGACATTAGCAAAGGTTTTTGAAGGTCAGAATATTAATGGTCAAAGTCTTCACTATTTCAATCCCCATATAAATTTCCGAAGCTGTATAAAATCACCAAACAGTAAACAGAATGAATATGGAAACGCGTCATGATACTGAAAGATTTAACAGTGACATATAAAATTTAAACCCCCAAGATCAAAGTAACAACACAAAATCCACACAGCGAGCTCACTAACACACCACACTCCACCCCTCCTGTCTCATAAGGTGGAAGGCATCACTCTCACTCCCTCACTCTCACTCCCTCACTCTCACTTCCTCCACTCATTTCTAGTGACGACCTTGCAACCTTCCCTACCCTTTATGCCTCTCCATATACCCACCTCACACCACACTCCACCACTTCCGTCTCATAAGGTGGAAGGCGTCACTCTCACTCACTCCCTCTCACTTCCTCACTCTTACTTCCTCCACTCTCACTTCTGGCAGTGACCTTGCGGCCTCCCTTACCCCTTTACGCCTCTCCATACCCTCCTCGCGCCGCCCAGACAGAGGCAGCATCATTCATCACGTGTTTGTTGCTCTGTGGGTTATTCAGACTGCCGGCGTGTTTCTCCTGCCATGTGGGAAGCTGGACGGACAGAGCAGGAAGAGACTACGAGTATGTTGGCAGTAAGGTGGCCATGAGGAAGGGAAATGGAGAGGTGGCGCGGAAGGATCACAGTACCTCCCATAGCGAATTTCTTGTCGTCAGGTGTTAGTCACTTAAAAAATCTCACCTCCGCTTTGGTTTTAATCCCTTCAGTGCCATGACGCGTTTCCATATTCATTCTGCTTTCTATTTGGTGATTTTATAAAGCTTCAGAAACTCATGTAAGGGGTTAAAATAGTGAAGACTCTTGCCATTAACCTCCTGACCTCCATAGACCCTTCCTAATGTTAACCCCTTCAGTACTGGAGCACATTTTTACCATGGGTTTTGAGTGTGTTTAGACAATTTTATTTACACTAGCAAGGTACTGTGGAGGTCAGAAGGTTAATGGTCCAAACTCTTCACCATTTTATTCCTCACATGAGTTTCTGAAGCTGAATAAAATCGCCAAATAGTAACCAGAATAAATACAAAGACGTGTCATGGTACTGAAGGGGTTAATAAAATGGTCTAATCGTACGCAAACCTCAAGGTAAAAATGTGTCCCAGTACTGAAGGAGTTAAAAGATACCTCCCCTCCAGTTTCAGTAACTAAATAGCCGAGCAAAGACTAGGCAGATGTATGGACTGCATGGTAAGGTTCACTAACCATACATTTACAAGACACAGTAAGCATAAACTCCTACACTTGTGGAATTAATATACGAGTCAAAATCTATACACTAGCGGGAGGGATTAGAGAGAGAGAGAGAGAGAGAGAGAGAGAGAGAGAGAGAGAGAGAGAGAGAGTTAGCAATAAAAAAAATATGACTACTTGTACTCGTGTGTGTGTGTGTGTGTGTGTGTGTGTGTGTGTGTGTGTGTGTGTGTGTGTGTGTGTGTGTGTGTGTGTGTGCATGTGTGTGTGTGTACTAATGCCATGCCTCTGTGTCTGCAGGAAGGACCACGATCGTCAAGTTTAGTCTTCTCATCCGTAGCATGGGACCCATCTCAGAGAAGGACATGGTAAGTGTTATAGCCAGCTCCTCCTCCTCCTCCTCCTCCTCCTCCTCCTCCTCCTCCTCCTCCTCCTCCTCCTCCTCCTCCTCCTCCTCCTCCTCCTCCTCCTCCTCCTCCTCCTCCTCTTCCTCCTCCTCATTTTCAGTATAATTACATTCTTCTTCATCTTCTGCCTCTTCTGTCGTCATTCTATTCTCTCTCTCTCTCTCTCTCTCTCTCTCTCTCTCTCTCTCTCTCTCTCTCTCTCTCTCTCTCTCACACACACACAGAGGACGTATGTACTTTTTCTATCGCTGCTTTATTCCGTCCCACATCACTACTACTACTACTACTACTACTACTACTACTACTACTACTACTACTACTACTGCTACGTCCTGATGTTGACTTATCTTCCTACTTATACACCTCTCTGAACCACTCCACCCTCCCAGCACGCCTTCCTTAAACACTGCAGCCACACACTCATCCTCATTCACCTCTATGACTGCCACCACTACACACACACACACACACACACACACACACACACACACACACACACACACACACACACACACACACTCCCTCCCCTTCCTGTTGCGTCATTTTCTCTTATTCGTCTCTTCCTTCTCCCTGCCATTCATTTCTTCTCTCCCTCCCCACCTGCCTCTCTCTCTCTCTCTCTCTCTCTGACTATATACCTTTAAATTTCCTCTTATTTATCTTCTTCGTGGGTCTCATGGTGTTGTGATGGGAAAAGTTACGTAGCGAGGCGTGTTTGTCATATTCAGTGTCTTAAGTTATGGGGAAAATAAGCTTCTT
>NC_059300.1:11148034-11158034 GCF_017591435.1 Portunus trituberculatus | reverse complement strand
CTTCTTCTTTTCCATAATCTTCATCTCTTCATCTTCTTCTCTTCATCTCTAACACCATCTCATCATCTCTTGTCTACAGCATCTTCATCTCTTCATCTCTACATCTTCATTTCTATATCTTCATTTTCGTATTCATTCTGGTTACTGTTTGACAATTTCATACAGCTTCAGAAACTCACGGGGGGATTGAAATAATGAAGACCGTGGCTATTAATCATCTAACCTCCATAGACTCTTCCTAATACAAATGAAATCGTCTTATCGTACTCAAAAGTCAAGGTAAAAATGCGTCCCAGTACAGAAAGGTTTAAGTTTGATGCACGTCAGTCTTTCCTGCGATAAGACATAAGAATTTGTTATCTAAGGCGGTTAATGACACGGGAGGATTACTTACCACATCCTTCCTCTTTGCTTGGGGAATGTTACCATCTTACGTTGTTGTGGAAGTAGAGGGCGCTGTAGGAGACAGGTGGAGGAGGAGGAATGGAAGGGTTGACGGGAGGCACCACAGAAGTACGGAGCGGGTGAGGTGAGTACAAGATAATGGAAGGAAATGGAATAAAAGAAACAGAGATAAAACACAGCAGGACGAAATGGAGTAAGAGGGGCAGGGCATAGACACCTTTCCGCTCCATAGTCTCGCCCTTTGTCTGAGTGAGAGATGAAGGGCGCCACAAAAAAGCCTGTTAGACTCACACAAAGTAGCAGCACACCCGCCTTTCAGCTACTGACGGAGGGCAGAAGGGCTCTCTATAGAAATCCACAGGAGATAAGAAAAAAGTACTTACTAAAGCCAAGAGCCGCCCGTTGTCTCCCCTTACAAACAAATGTGGGCGGCGGGAGACTGGAAGCTGGTACGGAAAAATGGACTATTGTTTATCAAGGTTGAAAGAGAAAAAGGTGTACGTGGAAAATCTCTTATTTCTATTACTTGTCTGTTGTTTGTTTTCTGCGATGTACTTTTACCTGAGATTTGTTTTCCATTTTATCTTCAGCAAGCCAAAATCAGGATGAGATGTGCCAAGTTGCATTTAAAAGGGTTGAAATAGATAACATCCACTATCAGCTATTACTCAATCCCTTCAGTACTGTGATGCCTATTTACCATGAATTTTGGGTACAATTAGAAGATTTTATTTATGTTATGAACTGTCTATGAAGGTCAGAAGATTAATGGCCAAAATCTTCACTATCTTAATCCACCACATGAGGTTCTGAAGCTGTACAAAATCACCAAATAGTAACCAGGATGAATATGGAAACACGTCATGGTACTGAAGGGGTTAAACTACTACTGGGGCCTTTGTGGTACAGTGGAACCATGCGTGCTTTGGGGGTCCGAGAGGTCTCCAAGCGCACGGGTTCGAATCCTGTCCACGGTCCGAGTGTAGGATGGGGTTCCTCAATCGGGGTAACGGTTTCCCAGCGGGTGGGCTTTTTAGGTAGGAAGTACCTTAAAAAGTACCTCCTGTAACCTATAAATTCCTGTGGAAAGCCCAAATGTATAAAAAGAGAGAGAGAGAGAGAGAGAAAGAGGCGGCTACACTGCTCTCTCTAGCGGTAGACTTACGAACCAGAACTACAGCACGCGGAGGAAAGCTTCACTTGAACGAGACGCAATGCCTGAAGAATTAGAGAGTCTGCCCGGGACTTATGGATTAGAAAACGGAATAAAAAGGCGTGAAAAGAGTCTGCAGGGAAGAAAGGCCATGCGGGGAGGGACTTGCGGGACGAGTGGGGCTGTAATGTGTGTTCCGTGTCGAGGGCCCAGTGACCACCAAGCCTGCATGTTAACGCTCTGAAGGCTGAGGGCTGACTGCATGCGTGAGGCTGGGCGAGTGTTGCTGGGAGGCTGATAAAGAAGTAAAGGCTGGCGTGAGTGTCAGGAGGAAATGTGGAGTGGGTGAGATGGAGTGCATGACTGTGATGGGTGGATTGGATGGAGTGGGTGAAGTGGAGTGAGTGACTGTAGTAGATGGACTGGTTGGAGTGGGTAAGGTGGAGTAAGTGACTGTGATGAGTGGACTGGGTGGAGTAGGAATGTGGAGTGAGTGTAATGGAATGTTTGACTGTAATGGGTTTGTCACGAGTGAATGTGGGTATTGTGGGAGTGTTGGGTGGGTGTGGATGGGGAAAGTTAATGGTGGAGGTGGATGAAAGAGAGAGAGAGAGAGAGAGAGTATCTAGTATTATCGTTTCACATTCAATGTTGTTGTTGATGTTGTTGTTGATGTCGTTGTTGTTGTTGTTATTGTTGTTGCTGCTGCTGCTGCTGTTATTGTTGTTGTTGTTGTTGTTGTTGTTGTTGTTGTTGTTGTTGTTGTTGTTGTTGTTATTGTTGTTGTTGTTGTTGTTGTTGTTGTTACTGGTATAGTGTTGCGTGTTACGTTATGTACGTATTAATTTTGCAGTGTATTAATTTTGCAACACTCCATGGGCTCAATTCAAATATTCATGCAACATAACCACGTTTTTTGTTATTAGTTTTCCTGTCCTCCTCCTCCTCCTTCTCCTCCTTTTCCTCCTCCTCCTCCTCCTCCTCCTCTTTCTCTTCCTCCTTCTTCTCCTCCTCCTCCTCCTTCTTCTTCTCCTCCTCCTCCTCCTCATGATGCAACTCTAATAATCTAGATACATTTTTTTCTCACTTTTTCTCTCATCTTCTCCTCCTCCTCTTCCTGGTCCTCCTCCTCCTGGTCCTCCTCCTCCAGTGCCACAATACATGAAGGAATTTGCATAATATTCCGCTGGCTGGTGTGTCCCGTCGGCGTCTTGGAAAGGAGGGCTAGTGGCGGGGCGGGGTGGAACGGGGCGGGACAGGGCGGGGCGGGGCTGGAGGCGACTCAGAAACGTATGTCCCTCAGTTTTGTGACGCAGGACACGCTGGCGGGAGGCGCGAAATCAAGTGTTTGGGGACGTTTTTCCTAATATAGCACAGGAAGGAGTGTTGGGTGCAGGGTAGCTCTCTCTCTCTCTCTCTCTCTCTCTCTCTCTCTCTCTCTCTCTCTTGTTTTGTTCATTTGCCATTTTTTTTTTTTGCGTTGGTTTTTATTAATTCATATTTGTTTTCGATACCCTGGAAGTATTTTTTTCAGCTTTGTTTTTCGTTTATATTATGCACACACACACACACATACACGCACGCACACACACACACACACACACACACACACACACACACACACACACACACACACACACAGTCGTCTCACTCAATCACTCCCTCACTCACTCACTCACTCACTCACTCACTCACACAGTCTACTAATCACTCTTTCAATCAACCACGCACTCACTCATTCACTTACTCTCATTCACGCTCACTCTCACTCACTCACTCACTCACTCACTTTATCAATTATCCATTAAATCACTCAATCACTCATGCAATCAATATTTAACTCGCTCATTCACTCACACACTCACTCACTCACACACTCACTCACTCACACACTCATCCATTCATCCACTCATTCATTCCCTCACTCCTCCCTTGTGTCTCCCTCACTCATCGGCGCCTTCCTCCCGCAGACTCACCATCAAGGCTAAGTGTCCCATGGAGCTTCGGAACTTCCCTCTAGACAAGCAGTCGTGTCCTCTCGTCATCAGCAGCTGTGAGCATAACCTGTTGTTGTTCCTTGTCTGGCTGTGTACTTCGCCTGTCTCTGTTCCTCAGCTGTAGTACTCTTCTTATCATTTTATTCGTTATTTGTTTTTTTTTCGTATTCTGTTAATTATTCCTTTTTAGTTTTAGAAGTGTTTCGTCATTCATTAATTGGTTCGTGTATGGTTCAAGGTGTTTTTGTTACTCCTTTCCTTCCTTCTATTCCTCAACTGTACTCTCTTATCATTGTGTTCATTATTTAGTTCTTGTATCATATTCTGTTATCTATTTCTTTTTATTTTAACAAGTGTTTCGTCATTCATTCTTTGGTTCGTGCATGATTCAAGGTGTTTTCGTTACTCTTTTTCTGTGTGTTGTTTATTTTTTTCTTCCTTACTCTGTGGTGTATAAATCATTGTGAATGACTGTATCGTATTCTTTTCTATTTTTACAAATGTTTCGTCACTCATTGATTCGTTGCTCCAGCTGTTTTGTGGCGTGTATCATTGTGTCAACACTGAAGACAACAGGAATTGTGACGAGGAGGAACAAGTGGAGGACATCTAATTGTACATCATTGTGTTGAATCTTACGCAGTGACTTGGGAGAGACGCAGCGCTGAGGTGGCGTCAGACCTCCCTGTGTGGAAAGAGAAAGGATTACTGAAGCATTGTTAAGCCTACACATGAACAACGGAGTGCCTGGAAGGATGGGGGAGGTGACGGCCAAAAATGGCAGCACCTCACAACCACTGGGAGGACGCAGGCGCCTGTTAGCGGTTACCAGGCAGGAATATTGCACATAAAATTAATTTTCCACTTTTTTCTTTATCAGAGAAGGGCAGAGTGTCGACTTCAAATTATTCAATCTGTATCCAGTGAAATCGACGCTGTAGATTTGTAGACTATAATTTGCTGGTAAATGACAATTCGTAATAAAATGTATACTAAGCAGTGCTGCTTGCTACACACGGAGGAAATAAACTATTGGATGTAGAACAAGCCCAACAACAAAATATGAATATTACAAACATATTTGAAGGAGAAAATAACAACAGCAGGCACGTTTCTTAATCCTCCCGAAGTGTGCGTCACAGCCATTCGTCCCCGCCCCGCCTTGCTCGCCACACTTCACCAAGTTAATGAAAGGCATCGCTTTTGCAATGTTTTGAGGAGACAGTGTCACGTGGAGGGATGCAATGCAATGATATGCCAGAGATGGAGACATCAGGGAATATTCTGACCTAGTGTGAGGGGCGCCACACATTTTGTTGCATCTAAACAAAAGCGATGCATATTGTAAACAAGACCTTCAGGAAACTAACGATAAGTGACGCAGTCTGTGCAGCACATGTTTAGTAGAACCGTGTCTCATTCGCATTCGTAAAACGGTCTTATAGTGAGTCGCAGCGTTGTCACATCCGTTCCACCTGCTTCCTGCATCACCGACCCTCTGCCTCTTCAGACGACCAAGAAAGGAGTCTCGATAAAAAGAAAAAAAATCACTTTGTTGACTCAAGATTAGGTTTATCTGTTGTCTGGTGGCTGGCGGCTGGCGGATGGTGGGGACTGAAGGAGTTTCAGGCAATACTACTAATTGCAATCCAGGCCAAGTCATGCAAAAAGGAAATAAAACTCTTTTGGACAGTTCCTGATAGGATAACCAGACAAAGGAAATTCTTTTCAACTTGAATTTCCAAACGGTGAAAGTAGCGACAGGAACACGAATGCAACCCAGGTAAGTAAGTACTCGTGTGTTGTGTGAGCTGTGTCTTCCTCCGCTGCCCTCACACTCCCTGCCTCGCCCCACAGACGCCTACACGGAGAAAGACGTCAAGTTCGTGTGGGACCAGAAACTAGTGAGCTTCGTGCCCGGCATGGCCCTCAGCCAGTTCGAGCTGCTCAACTCCAAGTGCACCAACTACTCCGTCAGGTGGCGCGCCGGGAAGGGTGAGTCTCCCCTACCGCCCACTCCCTCCTCCTCAATCCCATTCTCTTCTCTACCTGCCTCCCGTTCTTCTTCTCTGCCTTCATTCCGTTCTCCTTTTCAACCTTTCTTCCATTCTTTATCACTCCTACCTTCTCTTCTCAGCACACACACACACACACACACACACACACACACACACACACACACACACACACACACACACACACACTGTAGTGGCCAGTGTAGGGAAGGCACTGCTCAAATTGTGGTCTTTTTAAAAATTAATTTATTCAGGATATTTTTTTTGTTTTACGGATGAAACTTCAACTGTCCCAAAATATGTCACGCACACAAAACATGGGGTTAGTTACAAAGGGTGGCTGTTGTCAGGATGGACAGCATGTTGCGAGAAATCACTGATAGCTTATTGTTCACGTTATTTCTGTAAGCTTTATTAATGTGTTTTAAAGATCTGTACAGCCACTGATTCAATGCTGTCACGCCATTTTACCTTGAGTTTTTGGGTATGATTAGACGATTTTATTGACATGAGGAGAGTCTATGGAAGTCAGAAGATTAATGGCCAGGATCTTCACTATTTCAATCCCCCACATAAGTTTCAGAAGCTGTAGAAAACCACCAAATATTAACCAGAATGAACATGAAAACGTGTCATTGTAGTGAAGAGGTTAAAGTTTCCCTGTATTGTAAACTGATGGTGTAGCGAAAATACACGAGTCATATTGTAGTTTAACGTTTGTTTTCTATGAGGTCACGAGAGAAAACATTTGAAGGCTCACTATTGTATTTCCACCTCGCGCTCTACCTGGAATACAAATACTGCGTAGATAAGATTTTACAGTAATGCCATGACGAGAAAAACAACCCATGAGCCTAATACAAAATAGATAAAGAAAATGGCAGGATAGTGACGCCCTGCTGCCGCTCATTACACGCGGCGATGTTGAAAGAGTTGAGATGCAGCGGAGCGTTCTTCTATTATCAAGTCGGTGCAAGAGAAGAAAACACCCTTCACTTCCAGAACGCAGGGCGACAACCACGATGAAGTAAAGTTAACGCTCCTCTGAAAAACTGTTATAATTTTTCCCTTCTTTTGATCACAAGCAACACTAATTTATTCTGAGTGTATAGATTAGAAAAGGAAGAATGAAAGGGTTCTCCTATAACTGACTGGAGCCTTGACCGTCGTTGTGAAAGTAGAATGTAGCGAGTTATTAGAGGAACGAGAAGAGTAAACAGACATTCTAAAATCGAGGCGCCCTGAACACTGGAGGGCTGAGGGAAAGTAACTGAAGGATGAGGAGGAGGAGGAGGAGAAGGAGGAGGAGGAGGAGAACGAGAAGAAAGACGACGAAGAGGACGGGGAGGAGAAGGAGGAAGAAGAGAAGGAAGTAGGAGGAGAAGGAAGTAGGAAGAGGGAGAGGAGAAGGATGTCGAGGAAGAAGAAGAAGGAGGAGGAGGAGGAGGAGAAGAGGAGGTCACTGCCACATGCAATTGTCTCCACATCCTTTCCTCCCTCTTTCCTTCACCCTTCCTCTCCCATACATCCAACACCCCTTCCTTCTCTCCCACCTCCCTCCTCCCCTGTGCCGTGCCTAACCGCTTATCCTCCTCCTCCTCCTCCTCCTCCTCCTCGCCTCCCTACAACCGCCCAGTCATTTAGCGGCTTACGTCCCTATGGCCAATATTCTTAAACGCTTTGCTCTCCCACCATCACTACTTTCCAAAGGCTTTAGTTGAAGATACTCATGTTTTTAAGGGTATTTTTATGGCTCTGGTGACGGACTGGCAAGATTTCTAGATTATTATAAGGAAAAACTGTCTTGAAAACCTGGCTAGCCGTCTCATTGGCCTTGGAAAACTGTCGTGGCGAGAGAACAAGGCGATTCTGAATACGTCCTTATGGCTGTTCTTTATTCTCTCTCTCAGCGTTCCTCCTCCGCTCCCCAATAAGGGTGTCTCTGCGATAAGGTGTTAGTAGAGGGGCCTGTGTGTTCTTGCCTCCTCCTACTCCTTCTTCTTCTTCTCCTCCTTCTCCCTCTTCTTCTTCTCCTTTGCTGTTTTTTGTTCTCTTCCTCTTTATTTTCTTTCACTTTCTCCTTTTCTTCCTCTTCTTTATTGTTCTTGCTCTTGTTCTTATATTTATTCACAATCACTCCTCTAGATTCTCTCCCTCTCTCTCTCTCTCTCTCTACGTCTTACAATCACACCCTCCTCCAACTTCTCCCCTCTCACATTCACCCCTGTACACTTTCTACCACACCTCCTACTACCCTTTACTTCCCATCCCCTCCATCCCATCCCTTACCTTACCCCTACTTTCTACACCACTTCCACAATCACTCCCCTCTATCTACCTTCTCATCTCCCCTTCACAATCACCCAGATCCCTCTCATCTTCCCCTATACCACTACAATCAGCTTCCCTTCACCCACCCTCTCTCTCTCTCTCTCTCTCTCTCTCTCTCTCTCTCTCTCTCTCTCTCTCTCTCTCTCTCTCTCTCTCTCTCTCTCTCTCTCTCTCTCTTCTCCCTTATGAACATCCCTTAAGACTCCCTTCCTATCTCTCTCTTACTACATCAATCCTCACACACTCTCTCCCTCCCTCTACAGTCTACAATCACCCCCATAGACCTACACTCTCTCTCTCCCTTCTTTCTTTTCCCCCTATATCTTAATCTCCCTCTCACACTACTCATTCCTTCTCTTCCCCTCACAATCATCTCCCCTACCCCACGTTTCTCACTTCTCCCCTCTCCCTTCATGTCCACAATCACTCTCCTGTACACTCTTCTCTCCCCGTCACATAACTTCTCTCCCCTTGTCCATCTCTCTCTGTTGCCTGTATTCATAAACGCTCTGCTCTCTCATCATTGAAAGGTTATAGAGCTATTTGGAGGGACTTTTCATGGTGTTTCTCGTGTTGATATTCTAGAAATGTCCTCAGTTTGGCTCTAGCACAATAAAAACCACCTTGAAAACATACTGTCACGTCAATTAGAGGCTGAGAATGTGGCGGTGATGCAAGCAGAAGTATTTTCATAATGTATATAGCTCGTATTTTGAAACTCTTTCAGTACTGGAAAGCATTTTGATCCTGAGTTTTGGGTGTGATTAGACCATTTTATTGACGTTAGAAAGAGTCTATGGAGGTCAGAAAATTGATGGCCACAGTCTTCGCTATTTTAATCCTCACATAAGTTTCTGAAGCTGTATAAAATCGCCAAATAGTAAACAGAATAAATATGAAAACGCGTCCTGGTACTGAAGGGGTTAAACACCTCCACTATTTCAAAAGACTTTATTTCAATTGATAGGAGTCTTTTTTTTTAAGGTATTTTTACGGTTCTAGGGGCAGACTGGCAACATTTTTTCATTATAAACTGGAAAAACACTCTTGAAACTCGGCTAATTATCTCTGTAACCTTGGAAAATAGTCGCGGTGAGAGAGCAGAGCGTTTCTATAGTTATATGGCTTTTATTCTTAAACACTTCTACTATTTCAAAAGACTTTACTAAAATGTTCACGAGTTTCTTAAGATGTTTTTACTGTTCTAGAGGCAGATTGGCCACATTTCTACATTACAAACTGGAAAAACACTCTTGAAAACCCCGCTAATCATCTCTGTGGCTTTGAAAATAGTCGTGGTGTACTTTTAAATACTTCCACTATTTCAAAAGGCTTTATTCAAATGTACACGAGTTTCTTAAGATGTTTTTACTGTTGTAGAAGCAGACTGACAACATTTCTACATTTTAAACTGGAAAAACACTCTTGAAAACCCCGCTAATCATCTCTATGGCCTTGGAGAATAGTCGTGGTGAGAGAGCGGAGCGTTTCTGAATCACCTATATCTTGTCCCCGCAGGCATGTATTCCGCGCTCCGGGTCAATTTCAACCTGTCCCGCAGCGCCGGTTACTTCCTGATCCAGGTGTACGTGCCCTGCATCCTGATCGTTGTGCTCTCTTGGGTCTCCTTCTGGATCAACAGAGAGGCCACCAGCGACCGTGTAGGCCTCGGTGAGTAGAGGAGAGGAAGAGGAAGGGAGTAAAGGTCGTGGGTTGTGAGCATGGGCATCTGATGGGGAAGGAAAGAAGTGAGCAGGTGGAGTTATAAAGGGTTGTCTTCTTCTTCTTCTTCTTCTTCTTCTTCTTCTTCTTCTTCTTCTTCTTCTTCTTCTTCTTCTTCTTCTTCTTCTTCTTCTTCTTCTTCTTCTTCTTCTTCTTCTTCTTCTTCTTCTTCTTCTTCTTCTTCTTCTTCTTCTTCTTCTTCTTCTTCTTCTTCTTCTTCTTCTTCTTCTTCTTCTTCTTCTTCTTCTTCTTCTTCTTCTTCTTCTTCTTCTTCTTCTTCTTCTTCTTCTTCTTCTTCTTCTTCTTCTTCTTCTTCTTCTTCTTCTTCTTCTTCTTCTTCTTCTTCTTCTTCTTCTTCTTCTTCTTCTTCTTCTTCT
>NC_059300.1:11123034-11143034 GCF_017591435.1 Portunus trituberculatus | reverse complement strand
TCATGGTGTGGGCCTCTCCCCGTCCCTCCCTCAGACACCCCACCCCAAGCCACTTACCCCGCCGTCCGCCTCACCGCGCAGTGTTCACAATTGTTACTCTCATTCCTGCCTTATCTACTCACTGGCTTTATACCCTCGAACCGACTCCTCCCTCAGTCCTCCATCTTTCATCAGTTTTGCTGTTCTTTCAATTCGCAGCGGGGCTAATCTCGTTATCATGTCACCCGCTGCCCCCCTCCTCCTCCCTACCACTCAACTCACATTCCCCCTGACCGCCCCGGCTAGCTGGAGGCTGGGCAGCGGCGGTTCTTTGACGGTATGCTAATGTTGCCGGGACCTGTGTGGGCTGGGCGCTGCCACTGTTGTTATCACGGCGTCTAACCACCAAAAGGATCCTTGGAGGACCCTCACGTCGAGGCACAAGTTCCCTCCGTGACAGACTGAATGCACGACCTCCCGTTGGAAAGGGAACGAGCACTTCTTCAGGAGATTTTTTAATACACCAGTACCGATCCATTCATATGCTTTAGTACCTTGGTCTCCATGGAAGAAAGAGTAAGTGAGTGAGAAAGTTCGCGTGTCCGTGGGAGGCTGGAACCCCAAAGTGAGTTACCTGGCGGAAAGGGGAAGGGTTGTGGCCAGGTGTGAGCCTCTGCACCGCCGGCAGCTAGCCAGCCACCGCACTGCTACTCCCAGACCAGTTAGCGTCTATTCCTCCCTGCTTACTCACTCTTCAGCCTATTCTGCTCCACACCTTATTACCTGTACATTATCGCGCTCACACCTGGATGGCTTCACACGCCTGCACACCGGCTCGCCTCACCACCAGAGCCTCTAATGTATGCGTCCACAATTATCTTTTTGCATGAGGAGAATGTTGGTCAGGAGCTGCACAACAAAATTTAGGAGAAGCCCCAGCTGATTTCAGCCCCTTAGTGAAAAGTAGAATCGTAGACTGGCGTTACGGTCCTTTATTCCTCGAGCCGCCGTGATGGTGCCCTCTTAAGGAGTCCAGGTGGTAGGAAAGGGAGAGCAAAGTGAGGGGCTGTTCCTCCATCATTGTCTGGCAGGAGTGAGATAATGAAGATACCAGTTAACTTTGCGTTAGGAGGAGGAAGCCTTGTGCAGCCTGACCACAAAAAGGGAACTAAAGGATATGGGATGGGGGGGGAGATATGCATTCACCAAACTCATACGTCCAATAAATGGAAATAACAGTATATACGGTATAAAAAATTACCAGAATTTTTCCTCATACCGTTAGAACTTTGGAAAGGGACACTGGGAGAAGTTTCAGACTCCACCAAGCTTAGTAAACGAAGATTACAGTGGAAAATAATGAAGAAACAGACACTACTTTACATTGTGCTCTAAAAGACTTAAAGAAGAGAACTTTGAAGTCTTCACATGTTTGGGGGGATTCCACTCACACAATTTTATTAGGTAGAGTGGAAGCTTTTCGTCTCATCAACTCCCCTTCTCTGACTGACTGTCTTCAGCCTCTTTCTCACCGCCGGAATATTGCATCTCTTGCCATTTTTTACCGCTATTTTCATGCCAACTGTTCTTCTGATGTTGCTAACTGCATGCCTCCCCTCCTCCTGCAGTCTCGGTCTTCTTCTCACCCCTATTCTGTCCAATTCTCTAATGCAAGAGTTAACCAGTACTCTCAATCATTCATACCTTTCTCTGGTAAACTCTGGAACTCCCTACCAGCTTCTGTACGTCCAACTTCCTAGACTAGACTTCATTTAAGAGGGATGTTTCAAGACAGTTATCCCTTTCTTTCGGCTAACCGTATTGGACCTGTAAGGGAACTGGCAAGTAAGTAGGCCCTTTTTTCATTATTTTTGTTGCCCTTGACCAGTTCCCCTCTCCTACATAAAAAAATAGATAAAGAAAGAAATTTGCCTACACGAAGATCTAAAACGCCTCATGCTGAACACTGCCTCTTCCCAGGTTGGCTCCGGTGAAATCCCAGCGGACGAGGAAGAGTGGGAGGACGTGGAGGAGGTGAACGAGGTGTGCGAGCTGGAGGACTCTCAGGAGCACGGCCAGCCCTTTGAGGAGTCCTACGAGTCCACAGGGGAGGGGCGCCGAGAGATTGTGTTCATCAACTCGAGCCATCAGACGTGTCCTCCCGGGGCCGCCATCATCTACGCCACCCTCAACTCAGTGGGTGTCTGCCAGGGGTGTCAGGGGTGTTCGGGGGTGAGGGGTGTAAGGGGTGTTGGGATGTAGGGGGTGTCTGGGGTGGGGGTGTGAGAGATGTGAGGGTGTGAGGGATGTTGGGGTGTATGAGGTGTGAAGGGTGTGAGGGATGTGGGGGTGTGAGGAGGGTGTGGGGTGTGAGGGGGATGTGGAGGTGTGATGGGTGTGAGGGGTGTGGAGGCGTGAGGGGGTGTCAGAGTGGTGGTGGGTGTCTGGGATGTGAAGAGGTGTTAGGGGTGTGGGAAGGAGTGAAGGGTGTGGGTGTGAGAGGAGTGTGAGGAGTGTGAGGGATGTGAGCGGTGTCAGGGATGTGGAGGATGTCTGGGATGTCAGGGATTGTGGGGGGGTATCAGGAGGTGTCAGGCGGTGTGGGCTGCTGAGGTGAAAGTAACCACGATAACTGGGATTAAATTGAATGAGTGAACTGGATTATAACACGTAGGAATAAAGGATTAGCAGATTATCAGTGGAGGTGTGGTGATAAGGAATGAATGTGTGTATATTCTAGTCGTAGCAATATAGGAACAGCGTGATAAGAAGGGATGAATAAGAAAATTTGTATGATTTTTAACCCCTTCAGTACCGTGACGCGTTTCCATATGTATTCTGATTACAATTTGGTGATTTTATACAGCTTCAGAAACTTATGTGGAGGATTGAGGTGAAAACTGTGGCCATTAATCTTCTGACCTCATTAGACCCTTCCTAATGCTAATAAAATGGTCAAATCGTACACAAATCTCAAGGTAGAAATGTATCCCAGTATTGAAGGGGTTAATGGTAAGAATATAAGACTGGTAGGTTAACAATGGAGGAATGGTAATAAATGTGTGAATTTTAACCTCTCCAGTACCATGACACGTTTTCATAGTCTTTCTTCTTAGTATTTGGTGATTTTTTACAGCTTCAGAAACTCATGTAGGGCGTTGAAATGGTGGAGATTCTGACCATACATCTTTTGACCTCCATAAACTCTTCCTAATGTCAATATAATCCTCTAAACATACCTAAAAATCATAGTAAAAATTGCGTCTAAGTATCGAAGGGGTGTATCTTAGGAATGTATAGGAATAATAAGTTAACAATGGAATAACAAGGAATAAGTAAGGATGAATGTGTGAATTCTAACGGTAGGAGTATAGGAATAGGGAGTTACCAAAGAGCCTGGTTTATGACGAGGATACTTGTCAAAGGGAGCTGTGACATGCCAGGAACAACAGTGCACACTTCCACCGCCTGGATGATGGCAGGGCAGGAAAGCGTGAAGGTTCCTCATGACTCACCCATCCCTCTCCACCAGCGATTATAATGATAGATATTACATTACGCTTTTCTTTAATCTGTAGCTCAATTATATCCGTATCATACATATTACCAAGAGGAAGGAGCATCGAAATATAATCACCGGTAATAAATTCAGATGTCAGTCGATGAAATTCTCAATTACCTCGTATTTTTTCCATGAGATATGAAAGTAATTTTAGAGGAAGTACCTTACGACCAAGGTTATCATCAAATGGCGATACTTGTTGGCCTTGTGAAGAAAAATGGCCTCTGATGACGCATTAAAGCACCACCCTCGCTCTTCACACATTAGCCAAGACTGCTGTTTGTATCGCGGCAGCACCTCGTCCTTAGGGAAGCGGGGTACACTGGGTTCCCTGATCGATAAAAGCACTGCCTCATCCTCTCTCTCTCTCTCTCTCTCTCTCTCTCTCTCTCTCTCTCTCTCGTTTGGTAACAATGTGCCTGGTGTACCGCAGGATTCCGGGGTGATGAACCACTCCGGGGACAGCCTGGCCACCTTCAGGAACACGGAGACTCAGACGGAGAAGAAGGAGCGGTGCTGGTCGCAGTGTTACCATTGTGTCCTGGGTGAGTGATGGTGGTGGTGGTGAGCTGGTGGTCCCTCCTGTCCCTTGCCCCTCCCTTCCCCTGGTCTCTTCCTTGTCCCACCTGGGCATTCCACTTGACTGTTTTTCTCCTTCCTTTGTAGAGAATTAGCTGCATTGAACACCATGGTCACACAGGTAATTACTGCCACACAGCCTCACAATGGTCACAATTCCCCCAATACTGACTGCGTTCATTCCACCCGCAGGAGACGAGAACTACCGGCGGGAGAGGCAGAGGACGGCCTGTCTGCAGCGGTCCGTCAACTCTGTGTCCACCATCGACACCGTCAGTCGCATCATGTTTCCGTTGTCGTACGGCCTCCTCAACCTGTGGTACTGGTACTCCTACTACGACACTCAGCTTGTCTTTAACTGGACAGACCCGGGATTCGACGATCTGGGACTCGGCCTTCACGACAAGAACCCCATCGCTGGTGCGGAGAAGCGTCAGGGCCTGTAGCCTGTTGCCTATAATCTGTGGCCTGCCAACCCTCTCTAGCTGGTGTTGGACTAGCCGCGGCAATCACGGCGGGCTGGGACCGGCGTCATTTAGCTCAAGACGAGTGACAATCGTTTACGGGAACACCGGCACACTTGACGTCATCGACATGAAGTCACCAAGACTCACGAGAAGCTTCCAGGGCGTAGCTGTAGCTAGTAGAGGACAGGATGGCATTGTCAGTCTCCTGCTGTGGTAATGTGGCTGCCTTCCCAGACCACCTGCAGCCTCTCGGTCCTGCTTCCGGCGCCTCATCCACCAGGGACCTGCCAGGCTGCGGCAAGGAGCCCTCAGGGAGACGAGGCGAATATCATGTCAATACAGCATAGCTCACACTCAACAGGAAACACCGCCCACAAAACAACAGTGTGTGGCTCTACACCTTGTGCACCGTGTGTGTGTGTGTGTGTGTGTGTGTATGTGTGTAAGATATGTATACAGAATGAGAACCAACCACCATACCGTGGATCTCCTTCTAATATTCAAACAACACTTTCCTCCTGAATATCACACTGAACAGTACTTCCCACCTGCCACCTCCTCGATCAGTTAGTTACTTGCCAACAAGTCAACACAAACGACAGCCACAAGCAGGACATGGGGCACTAGCACTGTATTCTCTATATTATAATGATACCACGAAAATTTTGCATTGCCAGTTAATGTCAGATGAAATCTCTCACGTTTTCTTCAAACACTAAATCCTCTCGTGAGCGGCGTGGGATGTCGCTTCGGTCCTTTACCAGTACTTCATCCTTCGTAAGCTGATACACTCATTATTTTATTATATTTCTTATGTAAGAGGAGGTCCAGCTAAGGCAACAACAAAGGCTGAAACGGACCCTGTGAAGCTGCCAGACGTCAAAGACTGCGTCATCATGCACGTATCACAGTCTTTTCGCGCAGCAGATCAACACTATTACTTTCTTCAGCCAGACTATCAACACAGATGGAGCCTAAATACAGCTCTATCTTTAGCCACACTGACTGTATCACTGGCTTACTTTAGCAAGACGCCAAAAAGCCACAAGCCTATCAAGTTACTCCGCTGATCACACGGACCAGAAAACGCACCTGTGCACAGACCTAACATGCACCTGGCAGTAACAATCTTTCACACCTGTTCAGCCAATAGTGTGGGTGTCTCACGAGTCAGGGGTGTAGTTCAAATGTCTGTTAGATAATAAGGGCACACAGACATAATTGTCAACCATCTCTCGCCAGAAGACTTCAATCATCACAATATGAAATGTAAAATTACGTAGCCTCTCTGATACCTAAGTGAACCATTGTATGACTCCTGTACCACATGCAAGGCCGAAGAGGTAATGGCACCTGAGCGTAAGGAAACTCAATATTTCTCTTAGCAAGTCACACACAGCAGCCTCACCGTCACCACGCGATGAAACATAACATTCACAGTTCACAGTCGTTGTTCACAATTCACATTCAGACTTCTAGGTTAGCCTCTTCTCTAAGCCTGCCACTGCTGTATTATCCCATCACAAACAAACACCATCACTAACATAAGGTTTCTCAGTGCCCCCAGTCACACACCCCTGTCCACGCTCTCATGCCTCGTGCTTCCCATGCGTACTGTCGCCTAACAAACCAGTGCGTTGTTGTTCACACACTAGAAGTCTTTCATTAAAGAATGACGTGCAGTGTCTCTTGATTAACGCGAGTCACGTCAGTCACACAGGGTGAATACAAACATCCATCTAATGCCCAAGGTGTAAGTTAGAATGACCATTGGAGCAGATTGCCATTACTCTTATTGCTTTATTATCTTTGGTTTGCATTATAGCAACACGTATCAGATACTTAGGAAAGGTCGCCTAGATTTCCTCCCTGTCTGAAAAGATGCCATTACGAAAACAGTTTTTACTCATGAAATGTGTAATGGACAACCAGGATACAATGATTAAAAGATTTACGCCTAGCAAGATGGGAAAGGCTCATAGACAAACTCATTCTATGTACACCATTTATACTTACCAGTGTTGATCGTCGTTATCAACTATTTTTACTTAATAAAAGGAATATATGGCTTCCACATAGCCAAAAAATAGATAACTGATTTTCATAAAACAAATGTGACAGTTCTGAAAGGAACACGAAAATGCTGACGTCCCATGTGCAGGACGGTCCGCGGCATTGTTTATGTGGTGCCGTGTATCATGTGACTGTGAGCTTTTTTTTTTTATTATTGTTTACTTAAATTCTAAGCCTGCCCAGGAAAGTGCGGCGCCGCCCGTGAATGGTAAGTGTTGATGAGGGTGTGGCAGAGACTGTCATGGTGGTGGTGGTGGTGTTGGTATTGGTGTGGTGACCGTAACAGTGAACCTCCCAATGTAAACACGAGTAGTGCTTATTGCTGAGGCTCCCAGTGTACGCATCGGAGCCCTTAGTGTTGTCTTCTTCCCTTGCCACCGTGGGGCTGACTGGCCCCGCTGACCTGACTGCTGCGTTAGCCACGCCGCCGCGGGTGTTTGGTAAAGACAGTGTAAAGACAGACCTCAGGGTGGGTGGCGCCAGGGGGGGCTGGCGTGGCCACTCGGGCCCCCGATGGCATGTAAACAACCCTCATCCGCGCATAGTATATACAAAGAAACCTGTGCAGCATACTATCACACCCTCATGAGCGATGAATAACAATTGTATCATAACATTAACACGAATCACCGGCCCCGTGGTGGCTGCCGCGAGTTGACAGGCGCCACCAGGGCCTTGTCACAATCTGATGCATCAATTATTATAAAAGTATTTTATCACACATGTCTTTCTTTCCCTCGTAACACACTACAGGTCGTGGTGCGGCATACACCAGTGCTTGTGGCCAGTGCTTGTGTCCTGGCGGGGAGTTCTAAATACTGTGCATTGATAGTGAGCTTCATTATAAGCCATACACACACACACACACACACACACACACACCACCGGTGTCAACACTACTGAGGGGCTGGGTCATGTCAGGCTGCCTATCCTCACCCATTCAGGTTGTGACTGGTGGCTGATGGTGAAATGGTCGCACAGGTACAATGATGATGATTAAATAGTTTCACACGCATGTCTAGCTTGACTATGGAATTGCAGGAAATAGTATTGTAGTGTATTCATCCTTATAGTAAAAAATAAAAAAAACCCGCAGAGGTCTTTTATCCAAGATGCTGCAGACAAAAAGACGATTATCAGCGGTTTTTTAATCGAGTGAGGTGCACGTAATGCAAGATAAACGAGATTATATTTTATACGGGAGCATAACGAGCAACCTCAGCGTGCAGTTCCGGGGTGATCATGCTTGTCGGAGCTTCGTGCAGCTCTGCGGGATTTGTCAGGCCATTTGCCTGACTCAAAACGCCTTTTGTGTCAAGAGATCATTATCTAAATCTAAGGCGTTCTTAACGTAGTGGGTATTAAGGTCCCATTCAACACAACGAAAAATATAATCTGCATTTCATTAAAAAGTCTTTTGCACAGGAAAACATGAATATTTCCACGTGTGGTTTACAGCTGGTCGTGAATGTTGTCGTTTACTGGTAAATATATTCCTGGATTTGCTCATTTGGCGCGCTATTCATCCCAAGGCTCTCATTAATCGCATCCCATCAACGAACCGTCACATTTTGAAGCTCAGTGTTCTGTCTTTATTTTCAGATTTAGAATAGTGTTTCATTAATGTAAAGAAACTTAATGTTAATACAACATTCCAAACCCAGGTTTCCAAGAGCTGACTTATTCTTTAGAGTTTCAAGAAGTCGGTGAAGGTTGAGGGAGCAGAGTAAGTGTTTGTTGCATCCTCACGCCTCCATTCCTGCGCCACCACCGTCACAAAGAAGCCTGGCACGATGACAGATCACGCGTGTGTGGCTCGGAATTAATACATCAAGGCTAACATTAACTTGTGTCTCGTGCGGCATTGTTATTTCCTGTGTTTGCACTTACCGGTGAGGGTGACGTCGCCCTAGGAGCGTCACCAATGTGGCAATAAGATCAAGAGTGGATTTTTTATTCATTAGAAAAAAAAAAAAAAAAGAATTAGGAGTTTGTGGAAATATCTCTAACTTACTAATTTCGCTACATTTTCCTATTTCTGGGGATTTAATATGATGTTTTTTTTTTTATTCATGTTCTACTTAGTGAAGGAATTAACATTGAAATCACTGAACTAAACTAATCTAAACGTAACCTGCCTTAACCTGAGCCTCGGATGGAAACGCTTATACATAAATGTTACTACAACATACTATAATTCACCTTTGTTCAGTCCGAGGCACCAACCAATATCATAATAAACTATTTCTTTCAGTTCACGTTCATTCTCCGTCCTGCTCTTGAACTTCTAAATTTCATGGCCTGCACGATACTTCCCTGTCAATCCACGAACACAGAATACCCGAGAAACAAAAGAACAATATTCACATTGGCTCCGGATGTAATATGTTGAAAGAGAGTGGGAGGCGGAGGTGGGAGGTGAGGGAGGGCTGGGAGGGACCAACAACAAACCGGCCATGGACTGAGAGAAGCGGACGATTTATGGGAAAGTTTAACAAGCGTAAGTCGTAAATTTGTAATAAGCGTACGTGAGCGTCGCATGCATTCAGGAGCAGCCCGGTGTTCCTCGTGTCCCTCGTGGCGGCGTCCCGGATGTGCGTGAGCTGCGAAGGGCGCCGTGTAAGCCTGAACCTGCGTAGTAATCCTGAGTGTTGCCCGAGGGAGTTGTTTTACCTGCTACCACCCGCCGCGTCCTCCTCACTCTCCTCACTCCCACCACATCCCCCTCCTACCACAGCCACACACAAAGCACACATACTCAGTACACATACACTTCATCCAAGCATCCATTTCACCCACACACTCATCACATAGTCTTTACATAATCCACGTTTTCTTCATTCATTCCACACGCATGCTTCATTATTCACACTTTCGTCACATTATCCACACACACATTGCGCCTTCCATACTTGCGCCATGTCCACGCAACATCCACACCATCCACATACTCGCCATATATCCACACACCCTCCACCATGACAAAGCGAAACTGGTTCTTTTCTCAACAACAAACAGACAGTGAGTAGCCGTCCTTTTTTCCTCTCATCTTTGTGTCCTCCTCATTATTCCTCCTCCCTCCCCATTACCTCTCCTCGTCCCTCCCTCCCCATCCTCTCCTCTCTCCTTTAACTCTCGTCCCCCATAACCTCTCTCGATTAGCTCTCCACTTCGTCACTCCCTCTCACTCTCCTCCATCATCTACCTCTTATACTTCTCTTCTCTTCTCTTCTCTCTTCTCTCTTTCCATTATTTCTCGCTCTTTCTTTCTTCATCATTTGTCACTGTTCATTTCTTTCCTCCCACTATTTCTTCTCGCTCTATTTCTTTGTCACCATCTTCCTTCTTCCCTATCATCGTCTCTCTTTCCTTCTATTATCTCTATCATCTATCTCTATCATCGTCTGCCCAACCCTCGTCACGTTTCCTCCCTCAACACCTCTCTCTACCTCTATCCTTTCCCTCGCCATCAGCTATACAGTGATACATTTTTCATCCCCCTATCATCATCTACCCTCAACAAACTCTTCTCCCCTCTCATCCTCCCCTCGCATCCTTCCTCTCACACACTCCATCATCTTCTCTCTCCACATCATCTACCCTCGCTACCCACTTCTCCATCATGAACCACTCCTCTTCTCAATGGCGTTTCCTTCACAACACAATACCCTCCCCCCGCCCCGCTCCCCACCAGACACACCTCTCCACCAGCGGAACACATGCTCAACGCCGCGACCTTCACGTGCTTGCATCCCTCCTTCCTTCCCCTCAGCACCTGTTATCCTGGCGACCACGTCCTTCACAGCGCCGAGTCACCGCGTCACCTTTGTTGCAAGCTTGGCCACGTGGCGAACGATGTTCCTATGGTGCTATTAACGTGTCATCCTCCCCCTCCCCTCCCACACCACCCATTCCGCCCCTCCTTTCCTCTTCCCCACCAGGCGCCTGCTACACTCCCCGCCGCCTGGTTACACTCTCCCTGCCGCCATCCACCCTTGGGCGGCGCCATGATGCCGTTATAAATGATGTTATCTTGCTTGTCATTATTCTGTGCTAGGATGTCTGGATGTGGCCATTTTTCTTTCCCCCCCAGACACCCCACGCCTCTGCCACCTCTAGTGTATACCCCTGCCATCCCTGCCCCTCACTGGAGTAGTTCCCGGCATCCCCCTCACTCCCTTACTCCGTCAATGCGAAGTCTGTGTTGGGCGGATGGGAAAAAAGAGATATTCGTTGGGATTGTTAAGTGTGATTGCTGGTCAGCGCCGCTCATGCGTGGGAGTGACAGATTAACTCGGCGATATGTTGCTGCCTATCAGTGTGCTCTTAGAGGTTACTGTGGCTTACTCCGAGTATATATCAAAGCCTCCAGTGAACGTTATAGAGGGGATTCCAAGAGTGTTTGTTGAATGGTGTGATAGTTTGGCAAATTGTAACTGTATAGAGGAAAAAGAAAGACGGAATTTCAAGGGTATTATCATGGCTCCAGTGATAGATCAATAATGACTTCACCGTCAATAGCAAAAAAATAAATAGATAAACAAAAAATCAATAAATAAAATAAAATCAATTAATAAAGATAAATCAATAAATAATAAGAAATGAATAAATAAATAAAAGAAAGATGAGATATAATTTTTTTTTTAATTCATGGAAGGGCCAAGGGGAACAAAAAATAAAACAAGAAAGGCCCACTTGATTGTCAGTGCCCTAAAAGGTTAATAAAGTTAGCCAAAAGTTTGTGACAAATGTCTTGATACCTCCCTCGTAAAAGAAGTCAAGTTGTAGGAAGATGGAAATAGGGAAGCAGGCAGGGAGATCCAGAGTTTACCAGAGAAAAGTATGAATGATTGACAATACTGGTTAACTCTTGTGTTAGAGACTTGAACAGAATAGGGATGAGAGGAAGAAGAAAGCCTTGAGCAACGAGGCCGCAGAAGGAGGAGAGGCATGCAGTTGGCAAGATCAGTAGAGCAGTTAGCATGAAAATAGATAAAGAAATAAAACATTCAAGATAACCAGATGAATCAGCGCAGTGACCTTTGCAAACCAACCCTAATGCGAGACCAAAGCATCTAAGAGCAACAGCATTAACATCAAGACATTTGTTCTTAATTTTGCTCGGCCTTTTTTTTTTTTTATATTTTGTTGCCCTTGACTGGCTTCTCTCCTGCAAAAAAAAAAAAAAAAAAAAAAATAAATAAATAAATAAATAAATAAATAAATAAATAAAGATTACGAGTTTTCCACAGAACGGCCGCCATTACTAACAGTGAGTGGGGAGTGAAGGGGCGCGCTCTCCCTCACTGGGCGGGGCATGAGGCGGGAGGGTCGAGAAGGGGCGCGGCAGTGGGGCGTCTGGGATGCATTGTAGCCTGGAGAGGGGTGGGGTGGTGGGGTGGGGAGGAGAGGAAGAACTGTAGAGAGAAGGAGACAAAAAGGAAAGGAAAGGGAGGGAGGTGTTTGGGAGTGTGCGTGCATTGAGGGGGGGGAGGGAAGAGAGGAAGGAGCTAGAGGGAGGAGAGATAGAGGGAAGGGAGAGGGAGAGCTGTAGAGGGAGAGAAAGAGGGAAGGAAAGGAGGTGTCAGGGAGTATGTGACTGCGTGTGCATTGAATGGAGAAGGAGGAGAGAGGGAGGGGGAAAAAGAGGAGAGATAGGTGAAATATAGGATGATATGATAGAGAGAGAGAGAGAGAGAGAGAGAGAGAGAGAGAGAGAGAGAGAGAGAGAGAGAGAGGTGGGAGGGGACAGACAAGGATAAGTATATATGATGTAAAATGGAAAGCCGGTTTTATGGTACATTTTCACATTCCACAGAACTCTGCTGGCGAATCCTGCCACCACCACCACCACCACCACCACCACCTTCCCACCACCACCACTTCCTGCCCCCACAATTTACCGCATCATGCACGGACCTTGGCAATAATGATCCTCCTCCTCCTCCTCCTCCTCCTCCTCCTCCTCCTCCTCTTCCTCCTTTTCCTCCTCCTCCTCCTGGCAGCAAACTCCTAACTTTACATTAACTGTGAAAGAAAAAAAAGAGGAAAAAAAAATAATGATCCATCTCGGTAATAAAATCCTTCACTTTTAGTACATTTGCATTATTATCAGTTGCTTGATAAGAGAGCACAGGAGTGAGGCGATTATTAGGGAGTGGTGGTGGTGGTGGTGATAATGTGTTGGATGGGAGGTGTGGGTGAAGGAAGGACAGGGAGAGAAGGAGGAAAGGCGGGAAGGAGAGAGGGAGGTGTGGGTGAAGGAAGGAGGACAGGGAGAGAAGGAGAGAAAGAGGAAAGGAGGAAAGGAGAGAGGGAGGGAATGTGATGCTAATGAAGTGAGGTATGAAGAGAGAGAGAGAGAGAGAGAGAGAGAGAGTACTATATTTCAGTTCCTTTTACGGTGCTGAAATGTTGATGTCAGCATAAAAGAGATGGCAGTACACTCGAGGGCAGGAAACAGTCAATATCTGTCAATACAAACCCCACCGTATCGCTTCCCCCAGTAAATAATAATGAGATTCCTGTACGTGTGTGTGTGTGTGTGTGTGTGTGTGTGTGTGTGTGTGTGTGTGTGTGTGTGTGTGCGTGTGTGTGTGTGTGTGTTTCTCTTTCGTGACTTCATCGTTGCAATAGGAAAGAAGGAAAGTAATTAATTTAACCCCCTTCAGCACCATGACGCTTTTCCATATTGATTCTGCTTACTATGTGGTGGTTTTATACAGCTTCAGAAACTTAAAGGGGGATTGAAATAGTGAAGACTGCGGCCATTAATCTTGAGACCTCCATAGAGTCCTCTCAATGTCAATAAAATGGTCTAATCGTAAACAAATCTCAAGGTAAAAATGTGTCCCAGTAATGAAGGGGTTAAATTCAAGGATCATGTATTTATTCATTTAATTTGTTTATATACTTGTTTATTTATTCCTTTATTTTAATATTTTTTGAGATGGAGGAGTAATGAGTTGTTTTTATAGGTAGTGGAGCTGATGGATATAATTTTATGTTTTCTAATAAATTTTTTGATACATGTTTTTATTAGTTGTGGAAGAGATCAGTTGCAGAATTAGTCAATTTCTTGTTATCAAAATATCTTGTACAATTTATTTGATAGTAAAAGCATCTGATATGCTCGTAAAAACGTTGAGTAAATATCTTCAACCACGCTTTTTATACATTTTGTTAGAGAACTCAATTTTAGGGACACGTCATTAATCCCTTCAATACCATGACGCATTTTCACATTCATGCTGGTTACTATCTGGTGATTTTATACAGTTTCAGAAACTTATGTGGGGGATTAGAATAGTGAAGACTCTGGCTATTAATCTTTTGACCTCCATACACCCTTCCTAATGTCAGTAAAATAGTCTATAATCAAAACTCAAAGTAAAAATGCGTCCCAGTACTGAAAGGGTTAACCTCATGCATTTTAACCAAGAGGGGAAGCAAAAGATGTAGTAACCCTCACTTCTTTTTCTCATTTGTCCTCATTGTGTTCCCTCCTCCCTCCTCTTATACACACCAAGAAACCTTTACTCCTCTTCACGTTAGAACTATAACTTCCTGTCACCTGCCCGCCACCACCCCTCCCCGAACCAGTGTGGGAAACAGGTTTGGGTGTAGTAGTAGTAGTAGTAGTAGTAGTAGTAGTAGTAGTAGTAGTAGTAGTAGTGGCAATGATGGTAAAGAACAGTACTCGTAATGACATACATAATTAATACGAATATTTCCTTGTTCCTTTTGCTCCTATCCTTCTCTCATTTACCTTATTCCCCTTTACTGTTTCCCTATTTTCATGTTCTCTCCTTATCTCCCTCTTCTTTACGCCCCTTTTGTATCATCCCTATTCCCCATATTCTTTTTCCTCACGTGTCCCTCTCTTGTCTTTCCCATCCCACCATCCTCCCATCTCCGTCCCCTTCCCCTTTTCCTCCCCCCTGTCTCTCCCCACAACCAGGTTTCCAGCTCTTCCCCTCCCCGCCTTGGCAGTGGTCGTAATGACAGGCTGTGAAACATGAAATATCAGCGGGCTAATGGGAGGTAAGAACCATACAAAGGGCAAAACAGCAGGACACAATGGCTTCCTTAACTGCAAGGGGAACGCTAACACCAGACAACTCCACAATTTTGAGGCTCCACCGCTGTCCCTCTGTCTACCTAACTCCACTGACTCCCACCATTCACTCCTCCAGGTGCTGTTGCTTCCCCAGGGGCGTGGTGGTTGTGGTGGTAGTGCTGGTGGTGGTGGAGTTGGTGTCCCGTCCTCTCCACTCACCCCAGCCCCCCTCTACCATCCACCGTCCGCCGTCTTCCGCCTCCACCGCCGCCACTCATCCACGCAGGACAAGTTAGCCAGGTGTTCACGTCGCGGAGCAGGTGAGGCGTGTGGACGGTATTTGGTAACCTGTGTAGTTTTTATTGTTCCGTTTTGTCTACATACATGGTGTTCTCTGCCCCTGTTTGGTGTATAAATAGCAAACTATACAGGGCCACACAGCTAAAACTAGGACACTGTAGTACACGTAGCGGACGTCTTAACTCTCAGCCGCTGGAGTCAAAAGGTTAACAGGGAGTAGGTCGTTGATTTATATTCCCCCGGGAAGGCGCCGTTCAGAGGTCCCGCCAGGTCCCTCATTTCTCGTTGCTACATCCCTATATCCGTTCCGTTGCGATCCCTTGGGCCAATTTCGTGCCTCTCGATCATAATGATGGCATCTGAGCGACGGCCGGTGATGCTCCCCCGGCCCATCTTACCTCTGTGCTCTTGTAGCGAAGGAAATCTTTATGTTTGTCTACCTGTGATGGCAAAGGCGAGGGTGTAGAGTGGAGGAAAGCCATGCGGTGGTGAAAGACTCAAGGAAGGACGTGACGAGTGGTAAAAGATGGTGATAAAGGTAATGTAATGGTGACTTCGGTACCTGGAGCTGAGTTATATATTCTGGCTTCAGTTTTCGTCTTTTTATGCAGTAAGGCGTCCAGTTATATGAGACTGATTCCAAGGCCTCTTTTTGTTTTCCTATTTTATTTTTGCTCTATTTCTTTTCAGTCATTCAGTCTTGAGCTTTTCCGTGCCTGACAGCAACTTAGAGCCAACAACAACTTAGAGAACCAGTGACGGAAGTGTTGAGCGTCCTGTCTTTATTATCAAGTACGTACATGGAAACCCGGGCCGAGACTGTGTGTGATGCTCCCTCACGCACCGCCGGAATATATTTATAAGGCGAGGCAGTGGGACAATGATGGAGGGAAGCGAGGGATGGGGGGGGGGAGCTTGAGAGAGCGGCGATAGGTGAAGCGGGAAGGAATGAGGCCGGGAGGAGGAGGAGGAGGAGAGGTGGGGATTGTGAAGGTGGGGAAGGTAGGGGCCAGCGTCCAGGAAGCTGTAATGGGGAGCCTGATGGTGCGTCTTGAGGAGGTGGCGGTGCCTAGTGTGTGGTGTGTGGTGTGTGGTGTGTAGTGTCACCTTCACATCGACACGTTTCCGAGGTCGTGGTCGTGCTCTGAATCATTTAGGCCTATAGATGGAACTTAGGCAAAAACAGACACTTCCTTTATGTAAGAGAGGCACCGGCAAGGACAACACCAAAAAAAATGTTAATAAAGACTTCCTGAGAGTGTTATAAAAGGAAAGTTGTTTTTATTCTGTTTTCACTCATTTCCCTCTCGTATACCTTAGCGTTGTGTATTACATGTAGGCTATGAAGCGTGGTGCCGCGGCGGAGTCAAGGTGTATGAGCTGTCACGTTCTATGATTAACTGTTCGTGCCCCTGAGGTCTCCATCGCCGCAGGCAGGGGGTCACTGCTGGCCGACCTGCCTAAGGGACCTGGGGGAATGAGGCAGGGCGGGGAAGCAGAGTGAAGAGGCAGGGGGAGGAGGCAGGGCATGGAGACAGAGCAAGGAGGCAAGGCAAGGTGACACGGCGGGGAGAAGCACGTCAAGGAGACGGGGCAAGGAAACTGGGTGAGGAAGCAGGGCAAGGTGACACGACGAGGAGGCAGGGTAAGGAGGTAGGGCAAGGAGGCAGGGTAAGGTGGCTGGGCAAGAAGGCAGGGGAAGGTGACACGGCGAGAAGGCAGGGCAAGGAGGCAAGGGAAGGTGGCAGGGCAAGGAGGCAGAGCAAGAAGGCAGAACAAGGAATCAGGGCAAAGAGGCAGGGGAGGGAAGCAGGGCAAGAAGGCACATCAAGGAGGCAGGGTGAGGAGGCACGGCAAGGAGGCACGGCAAGGAGGCAGGGCAAGGAGGCTGGGGAAGGAGGCAGGGCAAGAAGGCAGGGTGAAGAGGCAGGCCACCACACTCCTCGCTGCATGAGCCACTTTCGCAGTATTCACTAGCCCACTCTCTCTTCCATATTCCCTCGTAATGTATTTCACCCACGTAACTCGCCGCTTGCCGCGCTGCATCTCCGCTAACAAGATTAACCCCCTTTAGTACTGGGACACATTTTTATCTTGAGATTTGTGTACGATTAGACCATTTTATTGACATTAGGAAGGGTCTATGGGGCTCAGAAGATTAATAACCACAGTTTTCACTATTTCAACCCCACACATGAGTTTCTGAAGCTGTATAAAATCACCAAATAGTAACCAGAAGGAATATAGAAACGTGTTTTGGTACTGAAGAAGTTAATGGCTACAGTCTTCACTATTCTAATCCCCCACATGAGTTTCTGAAGCTGTATAAAATCACCAAATAGTAACCAGAAGGAATATGGAAACGCATCCTAGTACTGAAAAAGTTAATGGCCAAAGTCTTCACTATTTCTGAAGCTGTATAAAATCACCAAATAGTAACCAGAAGGAATATGGAAACGCTCCACAGCACTGAAGGGATTTCTGGTTTAGTCTCCCCTGCTTCGTTTTCTTTGAGTCAGGCGGGAAGAGAGAAGTAAAGGTAAACCCGCGTAATAGCCTTGCTTTGCCCGCTCCTGCCTCGACACGTGCTGTAGCCTCGAGGACACCAGGCATAGTCGCCAGGGTGTAAGTTCCTAATCACGCCAAGCCAGCACTGTCAGTATTCAGGTTATTGGTTATATTTTCTAATTTAAAGGACATGTTTTAATTTTTTTATTTCGAGTTTGAAGAAGTAGAGACGATTGTTGAGGGAATGAATACTGGCGAGGAGGCTAATGAGAAAATACGAGGGAGTGGTTGGTAGTAGTGTTGTTTTAGTTACTGCAAGGGTGGTGAGGGTGGTGGTGGTAGCGAGGGTGGTGGTGCCTGACAATAAACACACAACACAAAGGCTCATGTTATTTTTTTTTCTTAGTTATTTTCTTTTTTCCTGAACTATTAACATCAAACGTCCCTGAGCTGATTGAAAGTTATCGTTACTTCATCACATAAGAGGAAAAGCACTGCAATGATCTGTCTCTTACACATTCGCCTCGCTTTACATGTTTTCCTCCTTGCCTTGGTGCTGGTGTGACTACTCTTGGCTCCTCTTACCTCTTCTTGGCTCCTCTTAGTACCTCTGAGTTCCTCTTAGCTCTTCTTGGCTCCTCTCAGCTCCTCTTAGCTCCTCTTAGCTCTTCTTGGCTCTTCTTAGCTTTTATTTTGTTCCTTTTGGCTCCTCTTGCTTCTTCTTGGCTCCTCTTGGCTCCTCTTGGTTATTCTTGGCTCCTCTTGGCTCCTTTTGGTTTCTCTTGTTTCCTCTTGGTTCTTCTTAGCTTCCCTTAGCTCCTCTTGGCTCTTCTTAGCTTTTTTTTTTTAGTTTGTATTGGCTTCTTTTAGCTCCTCTTGGCTCCTCTTGTCTCCTCTTAGCTCTTCTTGACTTCTCTTGGCTCCTCTTGGTTTCTCTAGGTTCCTCTTAGTTCTTCTTGGCTCCTTTTGGCTTCTCTTGTCTCCTCTTAGGTCCTCTTGGCTCCACGTGTCTCCTTTTAGCTCCTCTTGGCTTCTCTTGTCCTCTTCTTAACTTTTTTTCAGCTCCTCTTGACTCCTAGTTCCTCTTGGCTCCTTTTAGGTCCTCTTAACTCCTCTCCTTATTTCGTCTCCTCTTCATACCTACATAATTATAGTACAACCCCCGAGTCATGTCTTGCACGCGGCCCGCAATGCACGTTCCAGTTGGCAGCGTGGCGCGAGGAAACACTCAAGATAGCGCCAATGTTACTGCTGACTGACTGACTGACTGACTGATTGACTGGCTGGCTTGCTGGGTAACTAAACATGTCACACCGCCACTCTCAGCTAAGATAACGCCCATGAGAGTTGTCTGGGTGTTACGAATGACTGACTTACTGGCTTTGCTGGCTGGTTTGGTTGCGTCACACCGCCACATATGAACCGTCACAGTCACGCGAGTCTTCCCTCATGCAGCAAGTCTACAGGAAGTTGCTTTATAGGCAGGAAATGCATCTCAGCAGCCTCGCTCGCCATGTCAGTACTCTATCTGCTTCGTATCATGTCAATATCCGTTAGGGAAAGCACGTTTTTCGTTAATTTATCGTCTAGAAATGCACATTAATCTCGCTCAATATGACAGCACTGCATTTGCAACATGATTTGTCAATATCTTCGGCGATAAAACATAAAACGTTTGGTGATTATAAACCGTAAGCGAAGTTGTCATTATTAGTTATGGGGCTTTGATGATGTGTTTATTGGGTAGTGTGAGGCTGCCGGCTGATACAGGAGAAAGCCTTTGCTGATCATAAAAGGTAAAAGGGAAGCTGTTGCCTTTACCGGTTTCGTGGTGGTGTTATTGGTGGTGCTGCGGTGCGTGTTCTGAAACGCTTTGCTCTCTCATCACGACTTCTTTCAAAGGCCACTGAAATGATTAGCCGAGTTTTTTTTTTTTTTCAAGTGTGTTTCTTCAGTTAATAGTGTATAAATCTTGTTAATATCTCACCTAGAACCATAAAAAAAAGCCTTTAATAACTCATGTCACGTCAACTAGCCTTTTGAATATAATTGAGGTGTAGCGGAGACATGTTTTAGAATATGGCCCTGAGTGCGTGGGTGGAGGCGCGAGGGGAGCAGGTGACGAGTTTTTTTTTTTTTGTAAGAGGGGAGAACTGACCAGGGACAACAACAAAAGTGCCACTCAGTCACCAGTTCCCTAACATGTTCGAAAGGGTTAGCCAAAAGACAGGGATAGCGATAAATGTCTTGAAACCTCCCTCTTAAATGAAGTCAATTCCTAGGAAGTTAGAAATACAGACACAGACAGGGAGTTCCAGAGTTTACCAGAGAGGAATGAATGAGGTGTTGCTGGGTGTGAGTGAAGAGGGAGGAGGAACTTTTATCTCCCTCACTGCATTATGTCACTCGTGGGATCGTGTATGGTTCTCTTTTTTTCAGTCCCTTTCACTATCGTTTTGGTGACCCCGGGAGA
>NC_059300.1:11103034-11115534 GCF_017591435.1 Portunus trituberculatus | reverse complement strand
TCTCTCTCTCTCTCTCTCTCTCTCTCTCTCTCTCTCTCTCTCTCCTGCGCCACGCTTTAGGCATATTACAGCAGCCAGCAAGCGATTAATAGACCTTTAAATTATTGCCTCTGTATATTTTTTAACGGCAAGCATTCGTCAGTGGCCTGTTTGAACGGAATCCTGGAGAAAAATGTTTGAAGAAAGGCGAGAAACAGAGTACGATTGAGAGGAGGAAGATGGAACTAGATGAAAAATTGAAAGAAAAATAAAAGAAGAGAAGAAAAGAAGAGAGGAAGAGGAAAAGATAGACATGAGGGAGCAAAATGGAAAAGTGAAGGAAAGAGAAAGGAAGAGAAGTAGAAAGGAGAGGAGGAGGAGGAAAGGAGATTAAATGAAAGAAAGACAATAAAGAAAGAGGAGAAAAAGAGAGAGGATGAAAAATAAAGGAGAAAATAAGAGAAGAAAAACGAGGAAGGGTTAAAACTAAAGAAGAGAGAGAAAAGACGAGAAAAAATGAGAAAAATGACGAAAAAAATGACAGACACCTTTTTCACAGATTGCTACTTTCATTCCAAATTTGTTGCTTTTAATCCCTTCAATACTGGAACACATTTTTCCCTTGAGGTTTGTGTATGAGTGGACCAATTTATTTATATCAGGAATGGTCTATGAAGGTGAGAAGATTAATGGCCACTGTCTTCACTTTTCTAATCCCCCACATGAGTTTCTGAAGAGGAATGAAATCATCAAATAGTAACCGGAATGAATATGGAAACGCGTCATGGTACTGAAGGAGTCTGTCTTTCATGGATAAATAAATAAGTAGATATACAAATAAAACAATTAAACACACACAAGTCTTAAACGATCGTTCATATAGAAGAGAAAGAAAACGCTAGAAAACTGAAAAAGAAAAACAAATCTATGTCTGAGGAAACGTTGATATTTTATTAAGTTTAACCCATTCATTGCTGGGACACATTTTTATACCTTGAGTGTTGCGTAGGATTAGACAATTTTATTTACATTAGGAAGGGTCTAGGGAGGTCAGAATATTAATGGCCAGAGACTTCACTGTTTTAATCCGCCACATAAATTTCTGAATCTGTATAAAATCACCAAATAGTAATCAGAATGAGTATGAAAACATGTCCTGGTACTGAAGGGGTTAAAGGTTCAAATACTCATCAGTTCACAGCTCCGGGTAGGGTTAAGAGTGAGTGAGTGAGCGCTGCCTCCGCCTCTGATAAACTTCAGTGAGTCAGGATGGAAATCAAGAGAAGAAAGGAGATAAGGATGGCTTGATTGGGAAGTTTTGAGCGATAAAGATTATAAAAAAAAAGTGTAGAAAAAAGATAACATATTTTTAGGAAGGAGGAAAGGAAGAACAAGAGGAAAGGAATCTGAAGTTAAAAAGCTGCACGTTTAACCCTTTACAGTACCTCGGTATGAGTCTAATTTTTATTTTTGTTTTGAAATTCTTCGTAGACACCAAAACCCGTATTCTGAAAACGTTTTGCTTTCTGACCATCACTGCTTTCCAAAGGCTCTAGTTGAAGATACTCGTGTTTTTAAGAGTATTTTCATGGTTCTAGTGATAGATTGGCAAGATTTCTAGTTTATTAAAAGGAAAATCTGTCTTGAAAACCCAGCCAGTTGTCTCTGTGGCCTTGCAAAATGGTCATAGTGAGAGGGGAAGGCGTTTTTGAATACTGGTGTAAGTTTAAAATCGTCTTTATATATATATATATATATATATATATATATATATATATATATATATATATATATATATATATATATATATATCCATTCACACCTGTACCTCTATGTTCTATATTCTAATTAACAAGAGGTTATTTGACTGTCTTTAGTGCTGCAGAGAGAGAGAGAGAGAGAGAGAGAGAGAGAGAGAGAGAGAGAGAGAGAGACCATCCTTAAAGCTGTTTGTGGTCCAGAAATCCATGCTGGGTTGTGCTTGTGGTTGACGCGTCAGTCCCTCAACTCATCGAGGAGTGTTGGAGCAGCATGTGTGTGGCGAGAGAGAGAGAGAGAGAGAGAGAGAGAGAGAGAGAGAGAGAGAGAGAGAGAGAATATAAACAACTGCTGGTATGTTTTTATCTGACATTTCGAGTGATGCAATTTATCTATATTATCTACTGTTCTCTCTCTCTCTCTCTCTCTCTCTCTCTCTCTCTCTCTCTCTCTCTCTCTCTCTCTCTCTCTCTCTCTCTCTGTGTGTGTGTTTCACTGTTTGATCTGCTGCAGTCTCTGACGAGACAGCCAGACGTTACCCTACGGAACGAGCTCAGAGCTCATTATTTCCGATCTTCGGATAGGCCTGAGACCAGGCACACACACACCGGGACAACAAGGTCACAACTCCTCGATTTACATCCCGTACCTACTCACTGCTAGGTGAACAGCACCTACACGTGAAAGGAGACACACCCAAATATCTCTACCCGGCCGGGGAATCGAACCCCGGTCCTCTGGCTTGTGAAGCCAGCGCTCTAACCACTGAGCTACCGGGCGTGTGTGTGTGTGTGTGTGTGTGTGTGTGTGTGTGTGTGTGTGTGTGTGTGTGTGTGTGTGTGTGTGTGTGTGTGTAGAATCTGAATGAGTGTATGTATGTATGTATGTATGTGTGTGTGTGTGTGTGTGTGTGTGTGTGTGTGTGTGTGTGTGTGTGTGTGTGCGTGCGCGCGCCTCCGTAGATAACAGCATGCCCTCTACAGCTCCATCTCGTCGCCTTTCTCTCGGGTAGCTTAGGGAAGGAGTTTTTCTGGCGGTTCCCATCCGCCGGGCCGCCTCACGTGGGAACCGAGTAATTACCGCTGCGAGGAGAGACGAGTCATGATCAGGTGATGGATTTGCTCTCCGCGGCGCTGTACAGAGTTTGTGGTCTAACATTTGTATGGACCAGAGAGAGAGAGAGAGAGAGAGAGAGAGAGAGAGAGAGAGAGAGAGAGAGAGAGAGTTAGGCTAGGTTGGATTTTTTTTAATGTTATGGCCTATAGCGCCTGTAGGCCTACTTGAAGAGTATATGTGGCAAGCGCTGTTCAGCTTCCGCCCATTAGTGACGCAGACAATTTTATTTATAGTGGTGCCCATATTAGGGCCCATATCACCACCCAAGCGCATCTTTGGTGTAACCACCTAGAACCTGGGTGTCATGGTGACATGTAGCTAACTCTAAACCACTCGACAAATGGCACAGCTTCAAAGCGGTATGTGGTGGGATTCGAACCTGCGCGTGGATGTTTGCCCGATCCCACGTTCATCACCTTATCCACTTGGTTAGGTTAGGTTAGGTTAGAGAGAGAGAGAGAGAGAGAGAGAGAGAGAGAGAGAGAGAGAGAGAGAGAGAGAGAGAGAGAGATGAATATGTGTATATATAATGTGTGATTCACCTCGGTCTCTCCTGCTGGTCATCCAGCCAGTCTTCCCCATTACGGAGCGAGCTCAGAGCTCATAGACCGATCTTGGGGTAGGACTGAGACCACATAACACACTCCGCACACCGGGAAAGCGAGGCCACAACCCCTCGAGTTACATCCCGTACGCATTTACTGCTAGGTGAACAGGGGCCACACATTAAGAGACTTGCCCATTTGCCTCGCCGCTTACTGAGATTCGAACCCGGCCCTCTCGATTGTGAGTTGAGCGTGTGTGTGTGTGTGTGTGTGTGTGTGTGTGTGTGTGTGTGTGTGTGTGTGTGTGTGTGTGTGTGTGTGTGTGTGTGTGTGTGTGTGTGTGTGTGTGTGTGTGTGTGTGTGTGTGTGTGTGTGTGTGTGTGTGTGTGTGTGTGTGTGTGTGTGTGTGTGTAGTTAAGGTAGACAGACAGAAAGACAGACACTGATAGAGAGACTGAGAGACAGAGAGAGATAAACATTGATGATAAAAAAAATGCACGTAATGACTGATAGATTGCCTAATAAAGAAACAGATAGAGACAGACAAACGAACAGACACACAAATAGATATATAGCCTAAATAAAACAGAGAAATAGATAAACTTATAGATAGATAGATAGATGGATAAAACCGATACGTAGATAAACAGACAGATATAGATAAGTGAACAGAGCTAAACCACCACCACCACCACCACCACCATCACTACCACTACCACCATCACCACCACCATCACTATCACTACCACCAAGTTCTCCTATAGATAGATAAATACATGGATAAAACATAAATAGATAAACAGACAGATATGGATAAGTGAGTTACCTCCATGACCATCACCACCATTACCACCACCACCACCACCACCATTACCACCACCACCACCACGTTCTCCAAGATGAATTGCCTTGGAATAGTCAATACGGGGTGATATATTTAGCATCCCTCTATTTCTGAGTCTGAGATGACGTAAGAGCGCGTGTCCAGATCTTGTATACGTTCCTTTCAAGTGATATTTTCGTGTTGTCCTTGACCGCATTCATTGCCTGCTGGGACCGTTGTCAGGGGGGAAGACAGGTAGAGAGAGATAGAGAGAGAGAGAGGTGGGATAGAGAGAGAGAATGGGTTAGAAGGGGTAGGGGAGCTTACTACCTTGCTATTAACAGACGTAACATTGCTGGGTTTCTGTGACGTGGTGTTTAAAAGTCCAGGCATTGTGAGTGGTGGTGCGTGATTACACCTTCGTGAGAAACCCCAGGTGTGATCTGCCCCCGGGTTGGAATCCGGGCCCCCGTGCGCAGGTGTTGGCTTGCTTACTCAGGTGTCTTGCTCCGCCTTTCCCTGCTTCGTGGAATAATGAATGCCTGCAGTAAGAGGTGGCTGACTTGCGAGCGTGAGGTGCGGCGGGGCTGTGTGTCATTGGCCAGTGTGGGAAAGTTGTACATTGCCGCGACCTCAAAGATTCAAAGCCTCAGCGCCCTCTGACGAATACTGCCATGTCTGCTGGTTCTGTGTGCCAGGAGAACAGCGCGAGGTGTCCCATCTTTTACTGCAGATAATGAGATGATTTGCCCTCGAAAATGTAAAAATGTTATTAACTATTCTGGCTCTTTTTTTTTTCTACGTGAACTGCCAATGTTTTCTCTCTAGTGTTAGGAAATTATTTATAAGCGTATTTGCATTTGCTGTAATTTTAGTTGCAAGAGGGAGGTTTCAATACACTTTTACTCTTAATTAATCCTCTTGTCTCTTTCCGTCTGTGGCTTAACACCTCAGCAGACATATTTTTCCTTTCTCTTCATTGCCATTGGCCAAAGCCCGTCATACATATATAAAAAAGAATATCCTTGTATTAAGTTGAATTTATCGACATCCATATTTTTCTTGTTTAGGTATTGACACCACACAGACAAATGTGGAGGCAGGCAGGTGCAAGCATTCCTTCCTCGTCTGATTAACTTATTCAAATTCGTCTTGAGTTGAACACCTGCATCAACCCCATCATTCTTTCCTCGGTGAAATCTAAAGAGGTGAGAAGGAGAGGAGGTGCAAACATTCCTATACCGCGTCTGATTAGCGCGTCGAGGAGCACCACGCGGGGAATGAAGTGGCCGGAGGAGACACGTTAATTATGAGGCTCGCACGGTCCACTTGCCCACACTTGACGTGCCGCACAAAGAGGGTGACCACTGACTCCACCACCCAAGGGTCCTGCACAGGGAGGCCCCGCCACTCACCACAAGGGAGGTGCGGCGTGTAATGGTCAGCGGCGCCCCCCAATAGAGATTAGTGAGGCGCAGGACCCTGGCTTCTGTCCTGCCACAAGCCTTGGTGCCTTACGGTGGTCCGAACCTCCTTCCCACGCTAACCTGTTGACTTATGAATTATAGCTTCACCCTTCAATTTTGTACACATTTTTGCCTTGAGATTTGTGTACGATTAAACCATTTTATTGACATTAGCTAGAGTCTATGAAGGTCAAAAGATTAATGTCCACAGTCTTCACTACTTCAATCCTCCTCATTAGTTTCTGAAGCTGTATGAAATCAATAAATAGGCAGAATAATTATTATTAAAACGCGTCATGGTACTGAAGGGGTTAAATTGAGCTCATTGCATTATTACATCATTGGATTCAGTGATGATGACTTTCTGATATTAATAGATACACGAAAGTTGTCCTTGGTAAACAGTTATTAATGTTTGTGTATATTTTCTGCAATAATCAAGACTTGCTTCCTCTCTTGGCTGTGACGCTGGTGGCTGGGAGCGTCGGTATGTTAACAGATGATAATTTACCTCATATTGATACGTATGATGATATTATCGTGTTTAGATACTGCTCAGTAATACTTACCGTGTTATACATTCCCTGTAATGATAACACCTTGCTTTTAATTGACCATAGTGAACATTGAGAATATATCTTACCATCTAATGTTGAAGAATATTATTATATAGCGTAATGGTAATGGCTTAACTCCTATTACAGATAATTTATGGACACATTCTGCTGCACTGCCTTCATTATATCTTATTTTGATTAGTATTGGAATTATCTGAACGAGGGATTTACACTAAAATATCTATGACTGTTTTAATGGTTCATGTCATCGTCTTCACGGCCTTCTGTGGTTTTCATTATAACAATCCATCTTTTATTTTTTCTTCCTTTCATTATTTTTTCATTGTTTTGCAAACCAGTTCATAACAGTGATTTCTTTTTTTATTTATTCAGTCAATATTCAATAATAATAATAATAATAATAATAATAATAATAATAATAATAATAATAATAATATTAATAATAATAATAATAATAATATACGGTTTATTAGGAATTACAGTGCATACATACTGAAAATATAAATGTGGAGATTGGGGAGAGATCACCAGAAGATGTTATTCGGGCAGAGAACGTCTTCACGAATAGAAAATGTAAACAGGCAGATGATTTACAGATTTACAAGTCTCCTTTTCACGAATGGAGAGCGAAAAAAAAGTATGTACCCTTATTCTCTCTCTCTCTCTCTCTCTCTCTCTCTCTCTCTCTCTCTGGTGGTATGAAGCGTATGATTCTTTTTTTACTGCCGAGTGGTGGCTTGGAATGAGAGGAGCGCTGGCCGAGGTGGTGACGCCCGACTTGATTTACTAGCTGGCGACACCCGCTGGCCACGCGCAAAGATTAAATAAAAAAAAAAAAATACGGGTGTTAGATGTGACCAAGTGACCACAGTGATACCTGCAGCAGTCCTATATATGTGTGTGTGTGTGTGTGTGTGTGTGTGTGTGTGTGTGTGTGTGTGTGTGTGTGTGTGTGTGTGTGTGTGTGTGTGTGTGTTGGGAGGGAGTGCTGATATCTGTTTGTGATGAATTGTGGAGTAGATTATGTGAGGGGAGGGAAGGAAGAGGAGAGAGAGTAAGAAGATTGGTTAAGGGGAAGGGAGGGAGAGAAAAATGAAGGTGACGAAAGGAAGAGGAAAGGAATGGAAGGGATGGGTAGAAAGGAATGGAATGCAAGGAAAGGAGAGGAATGAAAAGAAAGGAGAGGAAAAATGAAGGCAAGGAAAGAAGGGGGAAGAAAGATAAAGGAGGATGAGGAAAATGAAGGTGAGGAAAGGAAAGGGAAAGGAATGGAAAGCAGGGATGAGAAAGAGTGGAAAGCGGAGAGAGGAAAGGAAATCATATATGGTTGAATAATATATACTGTAGATACGAGGTTGGTCATGCACTGTGAATAAAGGAGAATGGATATAGTGTGTGTGTGTGTGTGTGTGTGTGTGTGTGTGTGTGTGTGTGTGTGTGTGTTTCCACGAAATACATTTTACCTCATTGGGATTTGTGTTCTGTTTATGAATATCTATAAACATTATTACGAGAGAAAAATATAATATAATTCATTCTTTAGTTATGTCTTTACGTTTTTTTTACGTTTTCTTAAGTGTTTATAATTCTGGAAGTAATTTTTGATGGACTACAGTTGTTATTGATGTTATAGTTTATTATGGTTTGTTACTAAATGACGTTATATCACTGTATTTCTTAACAATGTATTTGTGATGCTGTGGTCAATAAACATCTATCTATCTATCTATCTATCTTGTGTGTGTGCGTGTATGCGTGTGTGTTGATTTGTTCTCAGGTAATTTGTTTTCATTTGGTTTGATTGATTTATTTTATTCCGCTGTTTTGAATCTGTAATAATCTATCATAAAGTGCGCGTCTATCATAAACCCCCGCTGGATAGTATGATACGACACGATCCACTCTTTCCCAGAAACTTATTTGAGACCCTCCCACTGCCAAGATGATCACCCCACAACATCCCCACCTCAGGAATTGTTTACCCTGAAAGTACGTACAGAATTAACACGACTGGTAGTTCCGCTTAAGACATAACGCATGCGACTTTTGATGGACATTCTGAGTTATGCTATTCGTCTGCCTTAGCTGTGGTGACAAGTCGTAGCTTTATGAAGAATACGGCCCCTGGATGGTCACGCTGCTGGTGGTGGTATTGTCGGTGGTGGTGGTGGTGGTGGTGGTGGTGGTGGGCGTCCAGTGCTGATGGGGGCGCGCTTGTTTACAATGATGCCACTTGAAAAAGCAGCCGGTTTGTGATACTCCACTTGACCGAAGTCGCAATCAAGAGTATGGTATCTGAGTGAGACATGAGTGATTCAGTCCACTCGATGATAGCCCAAAAAATGCTCGCCATACTCGGAACGTGACCACCACCACCACCACCACCACCACCACTATCACCACCACGAGTCTCCAAATTCCGCGTCTCCTGCTGGGTTGTATTTTTTTTTTCCTTTTTTTTTTTTTTTTTTTTTTGTCATTTTCCAGTTCGATCTCGGCAGGGCAAGCCATACTCTCTCCTCCCACCCTTAACCTGGCTTATCTGTTGTGGGATATTGGTGAACTAAGGGCGGGACAGATTGCTGCGACACGAACAGCTTAGTTAAGGAGGAAGAAGGAGAGGCAGGCTGTAAAACTGTCTAGATACATTCATTAATCAATCTCTCGCAACGTGCAGTCTTCAACCACCCTCCCCTCCCTTCCCCAGCCTGTGACCCTTGCCCGCGTTCCTCCCCCTGCCTCTCCCACTCCCTCTCCCACTCTCTCTCTCTCTCTCCTGTCGCCTGTCGCCTCGAGAAGATGGCAGACAAAACGTGTAACGAGGTAGAAGCGCCACTCAGGCCGCTAAAGTATTCAAGGGACACACACACACACACACACACACACACACACACACACACACACACACACACACACACACACACACACACACACACACACACACACACACACACACACACACACACACAGATCATTAGCATTCATTCGTGAAATCCAGCGTATAGGCACATTAGTTTTCGTCTCGCGTTAATGTGTTTGAATGGAAAAAAAAAGTATCAGACTAGCCAGTAAACCTTTAAGTCTTTTCCTTTATACTGACACGCAATCTGCATCTCTAAATACGCCGTACGATTTCCTCCCTGACACTGTTTAGGAATGAGTTGTTTGATACGAGTAAAATAAAAAAAAATGCCTTGAGAACGTAGACAGTAACACAAGAAAACATAAACACACACGCACATACATACATACATACATACATACGTACATACATACGAACAGACGACACAAGAACTTAACTGACAACACAAAACGTTTAGGAAAAAAAAAACAATAATACGAAAAGGAATATAACATAGAAATAAGTTCATGGGAATAGACAGAAGAAGATCAAGCACCAAGACACACGAGCAGAACTTTAGAAAAAAAAAAAAAAACACAGGAAATAGAAAAAAAAAATGCATAGAAATAAGTACAGAGAGAAAGAAATAAGATCAATCACCAAGACACGACGAAAATTAAGGAAAAATACACAAAAATAGAAATAAATGCATAGAAATAAGTAAGAGAGAGAGAGAGAGAGAGAGAGAGAGAGAGAGAGAGAGAGAGAGAGAGAGAGATAAAAGACCAAGCATGCAGCAAGACACACGAGCAGAATATACTGTAAGCCAAACAGACAAAACATGAAGGGCAATAATGCATAAATCGTGCTTGACCTCTTTCTCAGAGTACCACACGCCCCTGAGACTAACGCAAGGCCCGCCCACCAGATGTTCACCCTCCTTACACACACACACACACACACACACACAGCCATTGCTTCTCAACGAGGTGGCTTTTCCTGACGTGCTTGTCTCTTATCTTGCCTACTGATGAGATAAGAAGGGAGGCTCGAGATGAGAAGGAAGGGTAGAGGTCGGAGATAAAGTATTGATTGAGAGAGAGAGAGGTGGTGGTGGTGGTGGTGGTGGTGGTGGTGGTGGTGGTGGTGGTGGTGGTTGTAGGTCATCGGGTGTGGTGAAGTGAAGTGGCCGTGAGGTGATGTGAAGGTTGTGGTGATGCGTTGTGATGTTGTGTGGTGTGAAGGGGTGGTTTGGTGAAGAGAGGGGTGAGAGGTTTGAGAGAGAGAGAGAGAGAGAGAGAGAGAGAGAGAGAGAGAGAGAGAGAGAGAGAGAGAGAGAGAGAGAGATTAGAAGAATAGATAAATAGATAGACAGAAAAGAAGACAAATACACCAAACCACACACACACACACACACACACACACACACACACACACACACACACACACACACACACACACACACACACACACACACACACACACACACACACACACACACACACACACACACACACACACACACACACACACACACCTAAACAGTAACACCCACTCACTCATTTTCAAACCCCACATAACATTACACCCACACCCACAAATAACCAACATTACCTTCATTAACCTTCATACATAACTCACTACCCACTGAAGTCTTAATTGATTACAACAGATACTCCTTTAATTAGCAGCGCCTCTCACATGCTGCCTTGCACAACACCACTCACTCCTCCGCAACCAGTTTGCCGGTAAGAAACTATATCCTGAAGTTTACGATGGACCTGTGTTACCTGTGTTACGTCCGCCTTGTTGCTTCCCTCCTCGCTCGCGCGCTCTCATCAAGTATCTGATTTTATTAGTATTACCGTCGACTTTTTCCTCTTGGCGTGTTTACCAAGTTTTGATGCCTGGCAAGGGAAGGGAAGGTCAATGAAACGGCCTGCAGCTTCCTTGGTTACGTGAGAGAGAGAGAGAGAGAGAGAGAGAGAGAGAGAGAGAGAGAGAGAGAGAGAGAGATTTCACGATCATATCAGCCCCGAAAAAAAAAGGGATACTCGGCAATATGTATTAACAAAGGCCTATTCTTTGAGCCTCTCCAACACTTATGCGCTGCCTGAAAAGGTGACGGGGAGAGAGAGAGAGAGAGAGAGAGAGAGAGAGAGAGAGAGAGAGAGAGAGAGAGAGAGAGAAGGGAAGTGGTGAGGGAAGGGAGACGCAAGGGGTGGAGTGGAGGCAAGGCAAAGGAAAGGATGGAGGGAAGAAGGAAGGCTCCGGTGTCAGCGGCGTAGAATGAGGAGGATTATGTTGGAATGAGCATTGAAGGAGAGAATTCTTGGCGCTCACATCCATAACAGGACACACACACACACACACACACACACACACACACACACACACACACACACACACACACACACACACACACACACACACACACACACACACACACACACACACACACACATACAGGCTCATTGCAGGCTCATAACGTAACATTGGATAGCCTAACACAACTTAACATGACACCATAGTATATCTTATCAAGTCTGGCTGTAAGGGACGTAACATAACATAACAATGTAACATAAACAAACCTAATTTAGCGTAACATAATTTAATTTTGATATTTTTGGCGATCTAGGACATGACCTAACCTAACCTGTGTTAACATGTGTGTTATAATGCAACATAGTATATTTTCAAGTTGTGCATCACTTAATTGGAATGGCTGTGCGAGTGAAGGAGTACGCACGCATCAGGGCAGATGAAGAGATCACACACGCAGCGCAGTGAAGCTCACGATGCTATACAAACATTTCCTCATCAGTGAGCGGTGTGCTGGTAAGTTGGTAACTGCAACTGCTCATCGCAAAACCAATCAGGGAATTATCTTTAGAGGTCAAACAAAAGTATTCCTGCAACCTTCCTTGACCTCCAGGCATTTACCTCACCTTAAAAGTGTTCAGCGTTACCCTTTCCACATATGTGTCTGTCAGTGGCAGAGGTTATGAGGACAGATCCGGTACCGCGGCAAGGCACCGTCCTGACACATACCCAGGGCTATAGTGTACCTTCAGTGGCGTCATATGACCTTGCCCTTATGCTGTGCTAAATCATTCAGTCTGTCAATCATCTTCCACAAATGGTCCACGCGAAATGACTTGATTCTCGCTGCCTGAATGTAAGAATGTGGTGATGGCTCAGGTCACGTGAGTCAAAGGTAAAGCAAGTCTGGTATCTCTCGTTCTGCCTTCCTCTGCCTCGTTCGTCTTCGATGAATACAAGGAAAACATTCTGTGTTGAGTCAGCGGCGGCAGTGAAGCAGCTTCCAAAGTCAGGAATTTGTGGTAATCAGTGATGAAGTGATATCATTGCACGGTGCTCAGCCAGCGC
>NC_059300.1:11085534-11093034 GCF_017591435.1 Portunus trituberculatus | reverse complement strand
TCACGTCTCTATAATGAATGAACGTTCTTTATGAGCGATGTATGTTGCAACGGAGTAGTGTTTTGAGGTTTACTTGAAAATTTTTGAAGTTGCGCAATACACGAGGTAATGATATACATATATACAAGATGAAGCGATTAAAAAGAAATACATTGGTGTTTCAGGATTAGAAAATTAAATGGTATACCTAAACTGACTAACTAACCGGTGGATTAATTGACTGACTAATTGACTGACTAACTGACTGAGTGACTTGTTTACTCTATATTGATTGACTGACTGGCTGGCTAACTGACTGGTCGTGGCCTATAGCGTCTGTAGGTAACTTGAAGAGTTCTGGAAGTGCTGTTCAGCTTCCACCCATAAGTGGCGCAGGCGATTTTATTTATAGTGGTACTCATGTTAGGGCCCATATCACCACCCAAGCGCATCTTCGGTGTAAACACCTAGACCTGGTATCACGGTGACATGTAGGTAACTTTAAGCCACTTGACAAATGGCAAAGTTTCAAGGCGATACGGGGTGGGATTTGAACTTACGCTCGATCCCACACTCATCACACTATCGACTATGCCACCGCCTCCCTAAATGACTGCCTGACTGACTCTCTCTCTCTCTCTCTCTCTCTCGTGAAAATAAATAGATGAATAAAAAATAATCGTAACAACTACTGAAAAACACCAAAGGAACACAACATAACATAAAATAAAAAACACTTAGAAAAAAATAAAACTATTTACACACCAACATTAAAAAAAATGATATATAAAAATAGACTAAAAAAGTGAAAAAAAAACTAGTTAACAAAATATCATAAAACTGAAATTGAAAAACATGTATAGTGAGAGCAATGCAGCAGAAACCAGGGAAGACACAGCTGCAGCAAAAAAAAAAAAAAAAAAAATAACAGCAGCACAGTACACACAATCACCACCACCACCACCACTACATACATACATACATACATACATACATTTCCGACTCCTGACGTAAATCTCAAGTGTCAGTGAACCTCGATGGAAATTATTGGTTTATCCTCGGCTACAGACAGACAGATCGCTGGTGCTGGGTAGGGTGGCAAGTCGCAGTTCAGAAGGAGCTCATGTTCTGTACCCACCACTTGTGTCTGCTAGTGCTGTGGGTGGCGGTGCTGTGGATGGTGGTGGTGGTGGTGGTGGTGGTGGTGTTGAAATATTTAATGATTCATACATCTATTTATTTATTCATTCTATTCTTTTTAGTTTACTGTAACTAGTCATGTTTTTTTTTCTTTATTTATCGATACCATGTAGGGTTTTTTTACAGGAATTTATAGGCTAAAGGAGGTACTCGTGGGGTGAATATATAGTGAGTAATTGAGTGAGTGAGTGAGTGAGTGAGTGAGTGAGAGTGTATGCGTGTGAGTGATAGGCTGATAGGCTGAGTGAGTGAGTGAGTGAGTGAGTGTGTGTGCGTGTGAGTGATAGGCTAGTTGAGTGAGTGAGTGAGTGAGTGTGTGTGTGTGTGTGTGCGTGAGTGAGTGAGTGAGTGAGTGAGTGTGTGTGTAGTGAGTGAGTGAGTGTGTGTGTGTGTGCGTGTGAGTGAGTGAGTGAGTGAGTGAGAGTGAGTGTGTGTGTGCGTGAGTGATAGGCTGGCTGAGTGTGTGAGTGAGTGAGTGAGTGAGTGAGTGAGTTTGTTGTAGTAAGTTAATCATTTGGTTAGGTTTGTCTTATCGTTTGTTTTAGCTATTGAGTGAGTGAGCGAGTTTTTAGTGAGTTGGTGAGTGAGTGACTGGTTTACTTACTCTGTTGGTTAGTGAGTGAGTGAGTAAGTGAGTGAGTGAGTGAATGAGTGAATGAGTGAGTGAGTGAATGAGTGAGTGAGTGAGTCAGTTAGTGAGTGAGTGAGTTTGTTCGTTAATTAGTTAGTTAGTTGGTTTGGCTTGTTGTTTATTTAGTGAGTGAAATTTTAGCGAGTTACTGAGTGAGTGAATGGTTTAATTGCTTCATTAGTTAGTGAATTGCTTCATTAGTTAGTGAGTTGCTTCATTAGTTAGTGAGTTGCTTCATTAGTTAGTTGCTTCGTTGATTATTTAGTTGCTTCATTGGTTAGTGAGTTGCTTCATTGATTATTTAGTTCCTTCATTGATAATTTAGATGCTCCATTGGTTAGTGAGTTGCTTCATTGATTAGATGCTTCGTTGATTATTTAGTTGCTTCATTGGTTATTTAGTTGCTTCACTAGGTATTTGGTTGCTTCATATGTTAGCGAGTTGCTTGGTTAGTGAGTCAGCCAGTTAGTGAGTGAGGGAGTGAGTCACAGGAGGTCGTGTCTTTGTTAGTGAAGTTGCCATCTGTGTATCAGCTTGGCAAATCATTCTCTTTGTTACTTTGCGAATCTTTTAGTGAGTTGATAAGTGACTCAGCTGACGGTACAGTTTATTTTTTCTTTTTTTTTTATGTAGGGAAGAGGACCGGGCAAGGGCAAAAAAGAAGAAAAGTATTAAAAAAAAAAGGCCCACTTGAGTGCTGGCTCTCTAAAAAGTGGAAAAGCGTCAGCCAAAATTGGGGAGCAAATGCCTCGAAGTTGATTGGGTCTTCTTTTAATCCGTTTGATCGATAAATTAGTCAATAAATTTATGATCCGTTCAGTTAGTTATTTGGGAGTTTGTTAGTTGAGTTCTTATTTATACGTTAGATCATTTTCTCTTTTAGAACAGATTTATTTATCGATTCTTTTTATTTCTTATTATTTAGTGAGGGATTTTCTCCTATCTAAAATACATAACCATTCTTTTTTCACCTTTTTTTTTCCCTTTACGCGTCACAATTTATCAGGTTTTTTCTTACGTTTTGTGCTATTTAAGTAATAAACGGACACACACACACACACACACACACACACACACACACACACACCAATGTACCCAGAAAACATTTAATCAAAGCCACCACTGAAATCATGACTAATTATTCTTGCTACACGATTGAGGTTTGATTACTTGCGTTTGTGCGCGTGTGGGGTCAGAGCTGTCAGGTCTGGTCAGGTCAGGGCACGGGGTTAATCCAAGGTGTGCACGAGGAGGAAAGGAAAGGCGGTACAGGTGCATCTCTCTTAATTGCACCTCACTCGCCTCATAAAAGCAAGATTAATTCACTTTTTGTTTTCATGGCCTAGAATTTGAGTTTTTGTTTAGTCATGCCGTTTCATTTTTCTTGTCGCTTGATGCTTATTGGTGTGTGTGTGTGTGTGTGTGTGTGTGTGTGTGTGTGTGTGTGTGTGTGTTTGCACATATATTACCTTGCGTGTATGAGAGAGAGAGAGAGAGAGAGAGAGAGAGAGAGAGAGAGAGAGAGAGAGAGAGAGAGAGAGAGAGAGAGAGAGAGAGAGAGAAATACCTCATTGACAATACACACACCAACACTCACCGTAATCCCAACACAGCCAGTAAGACACAACCAAAACAGACACAGGAAAGACAAATGCACCAGAATGAAAAAAAAGAAAAGAAAAAAAAAAAAAAAAAAAGAGGCAAGAAACAATAGAAACGAAACACCAAAGACAACAGAGAAATAAATAGTGAAGGCGGAGAGACAGACTGACGTAATGACAGGCGCGGAGAAAGCGAAAGACCACCAGACAAAGGAAAGTCGAACTGGGCAAAGGGAAGAGAAAGGGAGAGGGAAAAAAAATAAAATAAAGAGAGAAACGACTTAGGACGAAAGGAGGAAAAAAGGATTGTTATGGATCAGGAAGAAGAGGAGGAGGAGGAGGAGGAGGAGGAGGAGGAGGAGGAGGAGGAGGAGGAGGAAGTACAAATAATAGACAAGAGCAGAGTTGTAACCAGATATAAAAGTGCAGTGAAGAAGAACATAAAGACACACACACGATCACAGAGAACAATAGAGAAAAAGGAGGAGAAAGAGGAGGAGGAGGAGGAGGAGGAGGAGGAGGGAGGAGGAGGAGGAGAGAGAGAGAGAGAGAGAGAGAGAGAGAGAGAGAGAGAGAGAGAGAGAGAGAATGAAAGAAAGGAAAGGGGAGGGGGCTTTAACACACTCGTGAGGGAGGTGGACGAGAATATCAAGTAAGTTTAGTTCGTGCGAGGGAAAAGGAAGAGAAGAAGAAGAAGAAGAAGAAGAAAATAATAATATTAATAAGATGATGATGAAGAAAAAGAAGACGAAGAAGAAGAAAAAAAAGAAGAAAAAGTTGAAGAAGAAAAAGAAGAAGAAGAAGAAGAAAAAAGAAGAAGAAAAGTTGAAGAAGAACAAGAAGAAGAAGAAGAAGAAGAAGAAGAAGAAGAAGAAGAAGAAGAAGAAGAAGAAGAACAACAACAACAACAACAACAACAACAACAACAACAACAACAACAACAACAAGTAACCAGTGTCAACATTAAACCCAAGTATTAACAAATTCAGATTTTTTTTTCTCAACGTAAAAATAAAATAAGCGCATTAATAAACATACAAAAAAAACTAAAGAAAAAAGACTCTTAATTTTAGAGAGAGAGAGAGAGAGAGAGAGAGAGAGAGAGAGAGAGAGAGAGAGAGAGAGAGAGAGAGAGAGAGAGAGAACACACACACACACACACACACACACACACACACACACACACACACACACACACACACACACACACACACACACACACACACACACACATGATAGTAACCCCCCCTTTTTTTTTCTATGTAGGATGGACACAGGCAAGGCAATAATAATTTTGATTAAGATGTATTCCACCGAGGTGACGGGCCCATACAGACAAATGCATCAGCCAAAGCCAGAGGATGAGTGACTTGAAACCTCCCTCTTGAAAGAGTTGATGTCACTGGAAGGTGGAAATACAGAAGTCGACAAGAAGTTCTGCAATTTACTTAAGAAAGGGGTGAATGACTGGGAATACTGGTTAACTCTTGCATCAAGGAGATGGACAGAGCTGGGGTGCGAGAAAGAAGAAAGTTTCGTACATCGAGGCCGCGAGAGGAGGGAAGACATGCAATTACCAAGATTAAAAGAGCAGTTGGCATGAAAATAGCGGTAGAGAATAGCAAGAGATGCAACATTGTGGCGATGAGAGGGAGGAACAAGCACTAAATCATCCAAGCAGACGTTTGAGGGAAGAGTTCAGCTTCAGAAACAGATGAATTGGTAGGGGTGCCATCAGGGTGAAAAAAGCGAGAGGATCTCCGCATTATAATAATAATAATAATAATAATATTGTTTATTCCATGAAACATGGTTATTCATTTGATCATACACAAGTACAAGTAAAATAAGAAAGCAAATGTAGCTACATCATCAACTTAGCGTAAGGCCATAATGCTAAAATGATGAGATAAAATCTACGAGAAATACTATAAAATACTATAAAATAATACCTAAAATAAAGCTAAAACTAAAATAAGACTAGAAACAAAATTAAAATATTGGAGAAATGTTAAAATGTGAAATCTAGCTAGATAGTGTAAAAAATAAATACAAATGTGGAGACCTAATTCAACACATTTAACAGTAGATTTCTAAGACTAGATTTGAAACTGTGTAGGCTTCCGGAGGTGGTAATATAGTGAGGGAGCTCATTCCATAACTTGGGCCCACACACCGTAGTGGCCCTGGCACCAGTGTCTGTTTTAGTTCTTTTTATATACAGGTTATTTCCTTGTCTTGTTGTGGTGGTTGTATTATCTCTGACTGTGGGAAGGTTCAGGTACCAGTCTGGGTATAGTCCATTCATTGATTTATACACTGTAGTACACTTCTCTAAATAATATTTGTCTTTCACAGTCAGCCACTCTAGTTCTTTTATGATAGGAGTCACGTGGTCATATTTTCTTGCACCTCCAGTTACAACTTTAGCAGCAAAGTTCTGTAGTTTTTGTACAGTATGAATGAGAGTTTTGTTGGTAGAACCCCAGATACAAATACAATAATTAATGAGGCTAAGCACTAAAGACTGTACAATAACTTTACGAGTGGGTTTGTCAAAGTTCTCACTAACTCTGTTTATAAACATTAATGTTCCCATTATTTTAGTATTTAATTCTGCAATGTGCACATCAAATAACATGTATTTGTCAAAATAGACACCCAAATTTTTTACATGCGTAGTCGGGTATATATGTACTCCATTACAATTTATAGAAATGTCAGGGGGAACATGGGCTAACAGTTGCCTATTTCCAATGAAAATGCATTGCGTTTTTTTTTTGTTATTTAATAATAGACCATTTGTTAGGAAATAAAGTTCTATATTTCGCAATGCATTTTCAGTGTTGGAGATGAGCTCATCAAAATTTTCGACAGTATCAGCTTCGAGGAATTGGGTGTCATCCGCGTATTGTATCAAAGATGTCTCGACTTTCTCATTAAGATCATTGACGTATATAGAAAATAAAATTGGGCCGAGAATTGAGCCTTGTGGAACCCCGTAACGTACGTTTTCTTTCTTAGATATTGTATTATTTAAGCGAACGGATTGTGATCTATCTTGAATATAATTTGCAAACCAAAAATTGTCAATATTAAGCTTAGTGCACTTATTTAATAAATTATCGTGGCTGATACTGTCAAAGGCTTTTGATAGGTCACATAAAGTCAATACAGAGATTTTCTTTGAGTCCATATTATCATAAATTTTATCTGTAACGACAGTAAGAGCAGTTTCTGTAGACAGTCTAGGACGGAACCCGTGCTGCGTATTAGACAAGAGTTTATTAGTTTCCAAATAATGCGAGAGCTGGCTAGCAACTACTTTTTCAAGAATTTTAGAAAGAATGGGTAAAAGAGAAATAGGTCTGTAATTATTAAAATCATTAGTATCACCACTTTTAAAGAGTGGAACTACCACAGCATGTTTCCAAGTAGTAGGAAAGATACCTGTGACAATGGAAGTGTTAACAATGCAAGTTAGATAGAATGCGATAACAGACAATGAGTCTTTTACAAAAGTTAAAGGAATACCATCAGAGCCTACTGAGCTTGTGTCTTTAAGTCCCTTTATAGTAAGAATTATAGTGTCAGTGTCAACAGGTTGCGGTCTAAAATTATTGTCACCATCAAGGGTATTAGTCATATCATTAAAAAGCATCACATTTTCACCATGGAGCGTCTCTTGATTTTTTTCATAAGTATTTCTTCCATTAGGGAATCCACAGAAGGGACTGGAGAGATAGGACAAGATACAGATATATCGTGATCGAAACCTAACGGAGAAGATTGGTTAACAGCATAAGCAGAAGGATTAGAGGCTAGGAAAAGTTCAAGGATGTCTGGCATATCTTCAAGACGGTCAAAATACGAGTATGGCTTGCACCAGTTACTCTAATTCATGGAGGATGGCAAAGTTAAAGGCTAGTTCACCAGGATGGTCAGTGAAGAGAGAAGAAAGCCAAAGCTGGTGGTGAACATTGAAGTCTCCGAGAATGGAGATCTCCGCAAAAGGAAAGAGTCAGAATGTTCTCCATTTTGGAAGATGAGTAATCAGAATTTCATATAGTTAGAAGAGTTATGTGAGAG
>NC_059300.1:11055534-11078034 GCF_017591435.1 Portunus trituberculatus | reverse complement strand
GTTGACGAACGACTATTCCGAACATTACTTAAACCTTATGACCGCCAAGCCTTAACCTCTTCAGTACCATGACGCGTTTTCATATTCCTTCTGGTGTTTATTTGGTGATTTAACTCAGCTTCGGAAACTCATGTGGGGGGGTATGGAGATTAAACTAGTGGAAACTGTGGCCATTATTCTTCTGGCCGCCATAGACTCTTCCTAATGTCAATGAAATGGTCTAATTACTCACAAAATTTCAGGTAAAAATGTGTCCCAGTACTGAAGGGGTTAAGAACAAGTTACTAATGTCAGTGAAATGGTCTAATCACACACAAAACTTCAGTTAAAAATGTGTCCTAGTACTGAAGGGGCTAAGAACAAGGTAATTACCACATCCACCTTTCCTCAGAGCTTTACCTCATAATTGCATCACAGAATTGTCTCGTTAGGGCCAACACGTCTGCTACTCTCTGGTTCTCATTTGTGTTCCCCTTCCTCATAGCACCATAGTCTGTAAATCTTTTGAGCCGCACCTTGACTACATTTAAAAAGGCTCTAGTTGAAATTACGCGGGTATTTTTTTTTTCTTTACGTTTGTAGTGATAGATTAGCAAGATTTCAACATTATTACCAGAAGAAACACTATTGAAATCCCGTTCATTCATTTTTGTTGCCTTTGCCGCATTCTGATTACATTTAAAAGGCTCTAGTTGTAGTTATGCGGGTATTGAGTTTCTTTTTTACGTTTGTAGTGATAGATTAGCAAGATTTCTACATTATTTACCTGAAGAAACACCAACGAAATCCCATCCATTCATTTCTGTTGCCTCTGAAAAATTGTCGTGTTGGGAAAGCAAACTGTTTTCAAATACGAGCTAAAGTACAATGAAGCATATCATTCTCAAAACTTCTTTCTCCACCTTCGCTGTTCTTTCATGAGGTTCTAGTTGAAACAGTACAGCTTTTTAAGAGTGTTTTTACGTTTTTACTGCCATATTAACACGATCTATACATTATTAACGAAAGAAACACTATTGAAAACATGGCTTCTCATTTCTGTGGCCTTTGAAACACGATTTATACAATATTAACAAAATGAACACACTTGGAAAACCCGGCTTATCATCTCTGTGGCCTTTGAAAACAGTCGTGGTGAGAAAGCCTAGTGTTTCTGAGTACGGGAGACACTGCAGACTTTATAGAGCTCTCCTTGACACATTCAGGAGGACAATACTCGGACTGTCCTGCCGCTGAAATGCTCTCTTGATGTCTCTAGTATCGTCCGGCGCCACTCCCACCCATTGTCCCGTACAGCTGTCAGTGTGTGTGTGTGTGTGTGTGTGTGTGGAGGCGGTGAAGGGTCGCGTTCCTCATCCACTCCCTCTCTTCTTGTTCTCATTCGCACATTGGCTTCATTTGGCGTCCTCATCGTCCTATATATTACTCCCCGTCTTGCCCTATGGTTGTCTGTCTGTCTGTATGTCTCTGTGCCTAATCTGTCTGTCTGTTTGTCTGCCTGTTTGTCTGTCTGGCTGGCTGGCTGGCTGGCTGGCTGGGTGGATGGCTGTATCTATGTTTGTCTGTTGATGTGTCTGTCCTTGTTTGTCACTCTATTTGTAGGTTGGTATGTCTCTTTGCATGTATGTATCTCTCTCTCTCTCTCTCTCTCTCTCTCTCTCTCTCTCTCTCTCTCTCTCTCTCTCTCTCTCTCTCTCTCTCTATCTATCTATCTATCTCTCTCTCTGACCCAGGCCAGGAGATAAGATCTCAAAGACAAGCTCAATCAATATTTGAGTTGCATCCTTTTACTTCTATCATCATCACCATCACCATTATCATTCTTGTCTTTTCTGATGCCTTCCCTCTTTATCATCACCACCACTTACCACCACCACCACCACCACCACCACCCGCGTCCAGGCTAAACACGCAATCATCCCCCACCTTGAACGATCAGGGCAGGGCAGGAGTGGGTTGGGCTGGGATGAATTGAGCGGCAGGGACGGGCAAGGCCTAAGAGCGTGGCGTGGTGCTCAGTGCTCAGTGTTCACAAGGCCACGGCACCTCCAGAGAGCCAGCCAGCCCCAGCCCCAGCCCAGCTTAGCCCCCAGCGGCCTGATGACGACACGTGGCCGCCGCCCAAGGATGTATTGCCCTTTGGTTATCTGGCTGGAAAGTTTCATGTATGGCGTAAGAGAAGCATTGATGTTCCTCGTGGAGTGTTGGGGTGGACGGAGAGAGAGAGAGGCTAAAGGGGACGGGTTAGGGGGAGAGGGATCTTGGGGTTATGAAGGGGGAGAATGTGAGGTTTTGAGGTTGTGTAGTGTGATTTATTATTTGTGGGGTTGTGAGGTATAGAGTTGTGTAGCAAAGTGTAGGATTGTGAGGTTCTGGGTGTGTGAGGATTAGCAGAGGTGGAGTTATGGGGTTATGGGGTTGTGGGTTGTGGGTAGCGAGGGGTTAAGGGGGTAGGGATGTAATGGGTACGGTGTTGGTTGCTTGTCATGTTTGTAGAGTGAAGGAAAGCAGACACAGTGAAGTTATAATCCATGCAGCGCCTTCTCCTGTAGCCGGCTGGGGATTAGTGGTGGTGGGTGTACTGGTGCAAGCCGAGGGAGGCCCGTGTGTGTGTGTGTGTGTGTGTGTGTGTGTGTGTGTGTGTGGCATTAATAAGTGTGTCACATGCTCCTCATCACAAGTATATCACTCTCCGAAAATTCATAAGGTTATCTTGCTCGGGGAGAGAGAGAGAGAGAGAGAGAGAGAGAGAGAGAGAGAGAGAGAGAGAGGGAGGGGAGTGAGTGTTCTCTGTTGTGTTGAGCGAAGCTGGGGATACTGCCCTTGCCTCGCCCCGGCCTACGCATACATCACACCCTTCCCTTACTCCTCCTCCTTCTCCTCTCACTCCTCTCCCTTCTCCTCCTTCTCCTTCACTCTCCCTCCTCCTTCACCTTACCTCTGTGTCCTTCTTCCTTCATCATTAGCAAGTAAGTTTCTTTATCTTCTATGGTTAATTCATCTCCCCGTGTGCATTACCATCACTTGAACACCATCACCGCACTATCAGAGAGAGAGAGAGAGAGAGAGAGAGAGAGAGAGAGAGAGAGATGGGTGTTGTGGTGTTATCGCTTCGCTGTAATGGTTCGCTCGTTGTTCCTTTCATTCAACACACAAGCCTTCGGAATTCGCGACTCCAATCTGAGTGGAATTTGTATCAGTTATCCCTCGTTATTCTCCTGGACTTCTTTTGTTGTTATTATTATTATTATTATTGTTATTGTTATTATTGTCTGTTTTTCTTTCTCTCTTTTTTTCTGATCTATTTTTCTTTTTATCACTTTTTTTCTGGTACGTGTGTGGAAGTATCGTTGCTTTTTAGATTTCAATTTTCTCTCTCTCTCTCTCTCTCTCTCTCTCTCTCTCTCTCTCTCTCTCTCTCTCTCTCTCTTCTTGGTTATTCATCATGTCTCCCCTCTTTCCATATTCTAAGCTTTAATAACACACACACACACACACACACACACACACACACACACACACACACACACACACACACGCAGGAGAAGGAGACCGCCGCTACCACTTCAACATATTCTGTCCGAGGCAGCGAGTTTGAAGTCAGTGCACGGCGCCTGGCCGCTGGGAGAGGGAGGAGAGGCGGAGAGAGGAGGCAGGAGGGAGAGCGGAATGGAGAGGGGGATGGGAGAGCAGGCAGCAGTAGGCCGGGTGTAAGGCGCGAGGGAGGCAAGCTGGGTGGAGGAGAGGGAGCAGGAGGGGGAGTGGTGAGGGAGAGGGACCAAGAACGCAAGGGAGGGGAGACCAAGAACAGGAGGGGAAGGGATGGGCCGGTAGGGGAGGGAGGGGAGGGACCTGGTGTGATAGGAGGGGAATAGGGACCTAGTATGGGTGGGCAGGAGAGGGACCTAGTACGGCAGGGAGGGTGGGAGGGAGGGACCAAATACGGGAGGGAGGGGGGAAGGTAGAGACGGGTTAGGGAGCGTCCACGACACCTATGGTAGCGGCGCATGTGTCCCTCTTACCCTGAATGAGGCGAGTCTTCCAGCCCGGGACGGAAGCGAGGCGACGGAGCCCCGCGGGGAGTTGCAACACGCTTGCCGCCCCGTCGTCCTCATGCCATTTAATTCTCCTGGCGGAGGCGCCCAGGCACTCCCTGGACAGCCTCCAGCAGCAGGCGGGGCGCAACACCACGCAGCCGAGGAAACTCTGCCGCTTGAGAACAGACAGGAAATGACGGAGATATTTGAGGTAATGACGGTAGTGGCGGCGGCGGCGGCGGCGGCGGCAGAGGCGGCAGTGGTGGTGGTGGCACTGGTGACGGGGGCTACGGCCTAAAAATAACCGGCTCAGGGAGGGAGGCAGCAGCAGCAGCAGCAGCAGCAGCAGCAGCAGCACTAACAACAAGAAGAGTAGCAGTAGTGGCAGGCAGGGTGGAAGAGGAAGGGCGGTAGGGAGGGAGGAGGCGGCAGGGAGGGGCGGGCAGCATGACGCCCTATAACCCACTCCGGTTCTCCCTTCCCCTTCCCTCCTGACGCGACCAGCCTTGCACGTTGATGGCGGCTCGGAGTGAGGTGTGAGGCGCGGCGAGGCCCACTGCTTGCCGTGCGTGTAGCGGTGTAGCAGCGGTGTAGCGGGTGGAGGGGAGGTAATGAGGGGAGTGCACAGCGACACAGGAACAGGCTCAGCGGGGGGTCAGCCACCCAGCATCACTCTTGTCCCGCTCTTGCTAATCACACCCAGCTGCCTAGTGTGGGTTGCATCCTCCTCCTCCTCCTCCTCCTCCTCCTCCTCCTCCTCCTCCTCCTCCATCACAACCTCCTCTTCTTCCTACTTCCATCACCAATCTCCTCTTCTTTCGTTTTCCTCTCCGCCTTACTGTGTTGTACTATTGTCGTCATCGTTGTTCTTGTTACTAGTAATGCTCTTATAATAGTAGCAGTGATTGTAGTCGTATTTGCGGCACATTAGCAGTAGTAGTGGTGGTGATGGCAGTTGAAGAAGAAGCAGCATTAATTGTAATAGTAGTGGTTGATATAGTTGTAGTGTAGTAGTAGTAGTAGTAGTAGTAGTAGTAGTAGTAAATATTATTGTCCTTGTTGTCGTTGCTGCTACTGTTACCATTTTCCTTCATTACATCCACTTATCGCACAAACAGCAGCAGCAACAACGCTACCACTAACAACAGCAGCAGTAGTAGCAGTAGTAGAAGGTGTGCGTCTATAGGGGGCTCATTAGTCATTCAAGGCAGGTGTGGGTGGCGGGGCTGGGGCGGGGCAGTGAGGGGGCTGAGACGGGGTGTTGGGGGGAGTCGGGGTGTTTTGGAAGATGGCTGGCGGGGACGGAAATATACACAGCGTAATAGTATCGTTTGGCATCACGATGAAAGCGCTATAATGCAACTCTTGGTGATGCTGGTGATGGCGCTGCGAGAGAGAGAGAGAGAGAGAGAGAGAGAGAGAGAGAGAGAGAGAGAGAGAGAGAGGCTGGGGGGGATGGAAGAGGGGTAGGGAAGGAAGGGGGAGGAGAAGAAATGAAGGAGGAAGAGGAAGATGATGATGGTGGAAGAAGTTGTGGTTTAGAGGAGGTGGTTATGCCAACATCTACCGCTTCCCTCCACGCACACACACACACACACACACACACACACACACACAGTCTCAGTCCTACCCGAAGATCGGTCTATGAGCTCTGAGCTCGCTCCGTAATGGAGAAGACTGCCTGGGTGATCAGCAGACGACCAAGGTGAATTACACACACACACACACACACACACACACACACACACACACACACACACACACACACACACACACACACACACACACACACACACACACACACTCAACTCACTCCGTTACTCACCTACGCAATCACGCAAGCTGCCACCACCACCACCACCAGCACCACTCCACCGTCGCCATGACAACCACCACCCCCGCCGCCACCAATAAGGAGAGCCTGTGTCGCCTCCCTCTGTGGGCCCAACGTGAGTCGTCCACTGTATACCTGGCTGGGACGACCCTCTCAGGACAAGCGACGGTCTGTTTGAGAGCGGCGAGGGAGAGGCGCGGGGAGGATCGTGGCGGGAGGAAGAGAAGGAGGGCAGAGGCAGAAACGAGGCAAGAGAGAAGGAATGTTAAGGGTTGATAAAAGTAGAATGATGATTAGAAAAAAGGGAATATGGAAAAGTAAAGGATGAGTGTGATAAATAGGTAAAGGTAACTAGTAAATGGCGAGAGAAAGAGGGCAAAAGGAGGAACGGAGCAAGAGAAAGAGAGAAAGGGAGAAGGAATGTTAGGGATAGATGAAAGTAGAAGGATGATAAGAAAAAGGGAATAAGGAAAAGTAATGGATAAATGTGATAAATAGTAACGATAACAAGTAAATGGCGAGAGAAAGAAGGGAGAGGCAAGAACGAGGCAAAGGAAGATGAATGAAATTATAAATAGGATTAAGAAAAAAGAAAATAAGGAATAAAGAAAGGTCAAAGAAAGAGACGATGAATAGATAGATAAATAAATAAATAAATAATAATAGAAAGAGACTTAGAAGAGAGAGAAAAAGTGAAAAAAAAAACAATATTAAGAAGGATAGAAAGAACCGTAGAAATACTAGAAAATAAGTAAGAAATAAAAAAAAAATAAGAACGAATAGACGATAACACAAAAAAACGAGAGTAAGAGAAAAGAACAACAATAAATTAAGAAAAGGAAGAAGGAAGGAACTGTAAGAATAAGCAAAGGACATACAAATGAGCAACAAAGAAAGACACAATTAGGACAAACGAGTAAGAGGAAGCAGGTAGAGAATGAAAGAGGGTAAAGGATAAAGGGGAAGGCATTTAGAGAGGGGAAAGTAAGAGGCAATAGTGAGGGTAAAGAAGTGGGAGATAGAGCCAAGAGGGGGAAGTAAGTAAGAGGTATTTGTGTGAGTAAAGAGGTGAGATAAGAGGCAAGGGGAGGGTGTGAGGGGAAAGTGAGGGTAAGGAGGTGAGAGATAGAAGGAATGGTGAGACTGGAGGTGTGAGAGGTATGGGAGGATGGGAGGGAAGGAATAAAGGGAGGGAAGGATTCTGGCCAGTCACGAGTAAGTAAGAACCGTAGCTAATTACTGGGGTGTTCTGGGCATCCACCGAGAGAGAGAGAGAGAGAGAGAGAGAGAGAGAGAGAGAGAGAGAGAGAGAGAGAGAGAGAGAGAGAGAAGAGAGAGAAACACAAGAAACACTAAACAAAACATACCGAACTATAATGCAACTCACGAAATGAACACGTTACTTTCAGAGAGAGAGAGAGAGAGAGAGAGAGAGAGAGAGAGAGAGAGAGAGAGAGAGAGAGAGACGAACAGACAGACAGACAGACAAAGACGCAGACGAAACACAAGGAAACACACCAAAAATTCTGCAACACACGGAATCAACACATCACTTTTCAGAATGTCGAGACCAAAGCGTAAGAGGAAAAAACACTTCGCTGCTGTAAAACTAAACCTTCATTACGGGAAAGGAGGAAGAGGGAGGTGGACAAAGCGGCGGTGAGCAGGAAGCGGGCGGCTGCGGCGGCGGCGTCTGCTGTGAGTGAGTAGGTGGTGGTGGTGATGGTGGTGGTGGAAGCGAGGAGGGGCGATGAGGGGAAGGGAAGGAGAAACTGGAGAAGAGTTAGGAACAAGGAGGCGACATGGAGGGAGAACTTCAGTGAGAGATGAGGAATGTGTGTGTGTGTGTGTGTGTGAGAGAGAGAGAGAGAGAGAGAGAGAGAGAGAGAGAGAGAGAGAGAGAGAGAGAGAGACTTCGTAAAGGACGTGAATGAGAGAAGTGGCTGGTATTAAAGGTGAAAGGAATGAAATACCGAGGTGATTTTCAAAGTTATAGTCGGGAAGGAAACGAAGTCCTGAAGTTGCCTGTGCAGGAAGAACAACAATGGCACTGACTCGTACTGTGCCTTGACGGGGAGGCGGAATGTGAGGAGTAAAGGAAGGGAAGAGAAAGATAAGGAAGAGGATAAATTAGAAGGATTTCAATTAAAAGCGGAACCTTGCCAGACGAACTTTTTATTGTAGGTCAGACTGTCCTTTGGCGATGTGCGGCGTGGTGATGAAAGAAGGGTTTGGTGATGTGTGGTGCTGTGGTATGTGTGGCACTGTGGTAGTGTGTGGTGATGTGATGTGATGTTTTATGTGACAATGTGATGTGTAGCACTGTGATGTGTGTACTGTAATGTATGGCACTGTGTTGTGATGTGTGGCACTGTGATGTGGTGTGTGGCGTTGTGGTATGTGTGGCTCTATGATGAAGTGTGTGGCACTGTGATGTGGTGTGGTTGTGTGGTGATTTGATGTGTGTGGCATTGTGATGTGATGTGTGGTACTGTGATGTGGTGTGTGGAATTGATGTGGTATAGGTGTGTGGCGCTTTGATGTGATATGTAGTGCTTTGATGTGATGTTTGGCATTGTGATGTGATGTGTAGTACTGTGATGTGGTGTTTGTATGTGGCGCTTTGATGTGATGTTTGGCACTTTGATGTGGTGAGTGGCGCTGTGATATGTGGCAATGTGATGTGGTGTGTGTATGTGGCGCTTTGATGTGATGTTTGACCCTATGATATGGTGAGTGGTGCTGTGATGTGGTGTGTGGCGCTGTTGATATGTGTGGCCCTATGATGTGGTGTTTGGCGCTGTGATGTGTGTGGTACTGTGATGTGGTGTGTGGCGCTGTGATGTGGTGTAGTGTGGGCTGCTGTGATATGTTTGGCACTGTGCTGTGATGTGTGGCACTGTGTTGTAGTTTGAAGCACCATAATGTGTGTGCCATTCTGTTTTTGTTGGTTTGGGTATGTGACACTTTTTTTTTTATCTGTGGCACAATTATTTGGTGTTTTGGTCTTTGCTTTGGTGTGTGGCACTGTTCTGTGGATTATTTTGTAGTATGTGGCACTTTGCTGTGGATTAACTTATGTGTTGTGCATTACAAGGTGTGGCTCTGTAATGCTGTCCTGGCTGTGCTGTACTATGTGGCATACAGGCATACATTAGGGCATGATGCGTGGGTGTGTTTAGGCATGATGTGACATATAACACCCTTGTTGTGTGGTAATGTGTCCGTGCCTGTGTGATAAAGGCTCTGTGGTGGCAAGGCTGTGATGTGTGTGTGGCACTGTGGCAGTGTGGCTATGTGTTGTGGCAGTGTGGATATGTGGTACGGCAGTGTGGATATGTGGTGTGGCAGTGTGGATATGTGGTGCAGCAGTGTGGATATGTGGTGTGGCAGTGTGGATATGTGGTACGGCAGTGTGGATATGTGGTGTGGCAGTGTGGATATGTGGTGCAGCAGTGTGGATATGTGGTGTGGCAGTGTGGATATGTGGTGCAGCAGTGTGGATATGTGGTGTGGCAGTGTGGATATGTGGTACGGCAGTGTGGATATGTGGTGTGGCAGTGTGGATATGTGGTGTGGCAGTGTGGATATGTGGTGCAGCAGTGTGGATATGTGGTGTGGCAGTGTGGATACGTGATGTAGCAGTGTGGATATGTGACGTAGCAGTGTGAGTATGTGGCGTAGCAGTGTGGATATGTGGCGTGGCAGTGTGGATACGTGATGTGGCAGTGTGGATATGTGGCGTAGCAGTGTGAGTATGTGGCGTAGCAGTGTGGATATGTGGCGTAGCAGTGTGAATATGTAGCGTAGGAGTGTGGATATGTAGCGTAGCAGTGTGGATATGTGGTGTGGCACGGTGAATATGTGGCGTGGCAGTGTGGATATGTAGCGTAACAGTGTGGATATGTAGCGTGGCAGTGTGGATATGTAGCGTAGTAGTTTAGATATGTGGCGTGGCAGTGTGGATATGTAGCGTGGCAGTGTGGCTGTGTGGCGTGGCAGTGTATAGAATCATGTGGCGTGGCAGCTCCCTTGTCACTGGTTACCGCTGTGGTGTTGTAGCATTGAGGGTGTTGCTGCCTTAACCCTCCTACTGTTGTCTCGTGCTACAGTCGTTAAGCTCTGTTACTATGGATGGCCTGCTGGCAGTACGTTGTGGTCTTTGGCACTTCACTGAGGCTTGGATGCTCGTCTGGCCTGCTGCACGTAAGGCTGGCTTCCTGGCACGCCTCTGAGGAACACCCGCCTTTAGCTTGTCATCGTTAACACTCACCAAGGCGTTAATGCAAAATACAACATTGCAAACACACACTCAACATGCACCGGCGCTTCTCCATTGCTTTATTTACTTTATCTGTTGTTTATTTATGTCTTCCCCGCTTCCTGAATTCCTCTCCTGTCTGTAGAGTTGAAATTGTGACAGCAAACGTGTCGTGGGGTACGTGGAGACCCTCTTCCCGCATCAGCTACCTTGTTTCGTAAGGATTTGGGGAGTGTATGTAACGGTGACGCTGTTGTAATGATACTCCTGTGTGTGTGTGTGTGTGTGTGTGTGTGTGTGTGTGTGTGTGTGTGTGTGTGTGTGTGTGTGTGTGTGTTTACGTACATGTGCAGCTGTCATGGATATTAACTTTCGTTGCCTTCGTTTAGGAATTTTGTCACGAGTGCAGCTAGGCAAGGAGATATAATAATGGAGATGATGATGATGTACTACTACTACTACTACTACTACTACTACTACTACTACTACTACTACTACTACTACTACTACTACTACTAACACCAGTACTTATATAATAACAGCAGCAGGAGTAGTAATAGTAGTAGTAGTAGTAGTAGTAGTAGGAGTAGTAGTAATAGTAACTGCAGCAGTAGTGGCACAATAGTAGTAGAAGCTGTATAAGTAATCCACTGTTTACTGAATAGCACAAAGGCTGCCAAAAACCAGAAGAAACCAGGAAACCTATAAACAGAACATGAGTAGCATTGCACGTGTGTCAATGGTGTGCTTGGTGCGCTGGGGACTGGTATGACTAGGGGGAGTGTTTGTCTCTTACCGCCTCTCGCTGGTTGGAGTGTGGGAGCGTGTGGGAGGAGACAGCAAGGGGGGGACGTGGATTTTGTTTGAGGATCGCCTCTGTAGGTGCTGTGCGGGGAACCAAAATGATCTTAACTGCACGTTTTCGAGCTTTTTGTGCGAGCCGATGTTGATTCAGTGACGGACATGAGGAGTAAAAGAGCGGAGACATGTGAGTTTGGTAAGAGCTGTAGATGTGGTCGTCAGTTAGCGCAGAGTGGTGTGATGATTAAACAGTCTAAAAAGGGGGCGAAGTTCTGCTGCTGTTTGCTCTCTGTTGTAATCCCTATGATAGCTTGCATAGGATGAAATATCTTGAGAGTATGGCACGTTTGTATACAGGTGAGGAGTGTATTATGAAGAGTAGTCTATTGAAAGAGTCTTGTGGGGTGAAATTCTGTTTGTGCTCGCTCTCCATTGTAATCAGGTTGCGTCTGGTGAAGTGTGTGAAGTGTGTGAAGTAATTAATTAGTGGAGAGTATCGTTATTAACCCTTTCAATGCAATGACGTGTTTTTCATATTTATTCTGCTTACAATATGGTGATTTGATACAGCTTCAGGAACTCATGTGGGGCTTAGAATAGTGAAGACTGTTACCATTAATCTCCTGACCTCCATAGACCCTTGCTGATGTCAATAATATGGTCTAATCATACCCAAAACTCAAGGCAAAAATGCGTCCCAGTACTGAAGGTGTTAAAGAATCTAAGGAGGTGAAGTTCTGTTGTTATTTGCTATCCGTTGTGATGATACCTTAGAGTGCATAGGTCAGTTATTTTGAAAATATGAGGTATTTATATGAAGCCAGCGACCTGATTTGATGGCTGCAATGATACGGTCACTCTGAGGCAGCCTGTTCTGATCGGTGACGCTTAACTTCTTGGCACTCAGAAGTTGGGCGAGCATGGGATAAGTAATACATAGGAATACATCAGAAGAACAGCGACAAAACAATGAATAGATGAAGGACAGAGTGCATTCCGATGGTTTTCCTGCGTGATTGGCTTTCGTATTAGTAGTGACGTTAGTGGGAACTTGGTGTTTTCTTCGTGTATCTTCAGACTGAGATTGTAATAGAAATTGTATCTAGTGTAGAGAGTTTGCACATTCTTCCATGGTGTGTGGCAGTGTGGCCGGGAAGGGCGAGGCAGCACGGCAGGCCAGCCAGTCCTCGTCTCCTGAGGCACTCGGCACGTGATGGACTGTAACCTAGATACTGTGCCCCAGAACCGCGTGTAGCCCAGGCATGCGATGAGGCAACACCTGGTGATGACTGTGGTGACTGGAGACATTGTTGTGGTGACGCTCATGTGGCTGGCGTGTCTCGGTAATAGAGAAGCTTTGGTCAACTCAACAACTCAAGTCTTCCGCTGCTCCAGATTTTTTGCAGACACTCTAAGAATCGTACGAGACAGCGAGTGGTTGATGAGACTTTCATGTTACTTTAGTGATGCAGCTTGACGCTCAGGGCAAGATCGGCACATGTCCAAGGAACCATCGCAACGGAGACTGGCGCAGCGGAGAGGCAGACGGCTGAAAGGTCACTGAGGGCCGGAGAATTGGTGGTGTTGAGTGCACCTGTACCATTATGCAGCCCACGTGTGTAACATTATAGCGCCTGACACTGTAGCTGTAACACTGTGAACCCTTCTAGATAGATGTAACACTGTGGCGTCTTCCAGTCTCGTGTATGTCTATTATGGTGAAAAGAAGCATTGATTATTGACCAGAATGACTCATACGTAGACTCACTGACAAAAGGGATCAATCAGGTTAGGTTTGGTGATATGATGAATCTCTTTTCCATCGGATATTTGTCGACTTAGAGGTCCACCTGGTGATGGCAGCACGCCAGACGATGATTGGTTGCGGCAGGTGGACGGCCGGGCAGGTGGATAGGTGGGTGGCATCGAGTTTTGGTGGTAGATGACATATAGAGGAAGAGTGGGTGTGTTTACCTGGCTGGCCGCGGCCTTGATGGACAGGTGGGCCGTGCAGGCGAATGATATGTGGCTGGGAACGACGCTATTCCTTATCAGCCTTACTAAGTCATAGAATTAGAGCTGAGGCAAGTCTGAATTTCTCGTTTTGTATGTCTTATTCTCTTTTTTTCTTCTCCTTTTCCTCCTCACAATTACTCATCTGTTTTTATAGTAGAGTTTAGTAGCAGTTTAATGTTACCTTTACTCTCATTACTTCCATTCACCGTCCTTCTAACACGTTCTCTCTATCCACACTTGTTCACAATTCTCTACCGTCTCTATATTAAAACTGCGTTACATAAGTGGTCATTTCACTTTTCCTTCTCGGTGACATCAGTCATTTATCCGCGCAACATGTCACTAGTTGGGCAGGTGCTACAAGTGTCTCGCCAAACACCTGTACAGACTAAAGATGTTCCCATTAACCTGACTAGTGGTGAAATGGATATGTGTTAGTGATTTTAATGTCTCTCTCTCTCTCTCTCTCTCTCTCTCTCTCTCTCTCTCTCTCTCTCTCTCTCTCTCTCTCTCTCTCTCTCTCTCTCTTCACACTCACAACTTTTTCGTTTTCCATGAATACCAAAAAACCTTCAAGTTAAGTCTCCTCCTCCTCCTCCTCCTCCTCCTCCTCCTCCTCCTCCTCCTCCTCCTCCTCCTCCTCCTCATTCTCCTCCTTCTCCTCCTCCTATCTTTCTACTTATCTACCTATCTATCTATCCAATATGTATTATCTATCCATCTATCTATCTCATTTCTCATACCTCCTTAGTATATAGACAATCTCGTAAAGATAAAGAGATGTGGATGGTGTGCTCTGGTTTGTCCTTCATTTGTGTTCCTTTGTGTTCCTTTTTGGTCCCTTGTGTTGCCAGAAGAGCGGAGGTGTCGAAGAAAATACAAGAAAGAAAAGATAAGGGAATTGTTTTTGCGCATATTGAAAGAAGATACGGAGATGGGAGGTTTTTTTTTTCTATTAATTGGGTCTTTTTTTATATTATTTGGGTTCCTTTTTTTTATTTTTAGTTTCCCTTGGCCATTTTTCTCTTCTTGCATACAAAAAAAAAAAGGGAAAAAAAATGTGTCGGTCAAAAAGAATGGAATAAATATGTCCTTTGTATTCCCCTTTGTGTTTTATTTATGTTTTCTTTCTGTTTCTTCACCTTTTCCTCCTCCTCCACCACCACCACCACCACCACCACCACCACCACCACCACCACCACCTAAGCGAAGAGCAAATTAATCTTCCTCCTTCATAGAATATTTAACCAGGTAGACCATGAGAGAGAGAGAGAGAGAGAGAGAGAGAGAGAGAGAGAGAGAGAAAGCGTCTTTCACAATGGTTAGGGTGAGTGAGAGTGAAAGAGGGTGGGAGGGAAGGAGAGACAGGGAGCCGCCGTGGTACAGTGTAACCATGCGCCAACCATGCGCGCTTTGGGGTCTGAGGGGTCTCCAAGCGCACGGGTTCGAATCCTGTCCACGGTTTGAGTGTAGGTTGGGCTTCCTCATTCCTAGCGGGTGGGCTTTGAGATAGGAGGTACCTTAAACAGTATCCCCTTTAGCCCATAAATTCCCGTGAAAAGCCCACATGGTATGAATGGTATGAATGAAGTGTCACGGGGAGAGGGAAGGAAGCAGTGGCGGCCGGAGGGGGCGGGGTGCGTAGGCAGGTGCATTGTGGTATCAGAACTGGTAGGTTAGGTTAATTAGTGGTGTTGGTTGTAGTATTAATTAGTGATAGTGAAACACACACACACACATACACACACACACACACACACACACACACACACACACACACACACACACACACACACACACACACACACACACACACACACACACACACACACACACACACACACACACACACACACACACACATGCAGACAACACACACACACACACACACACACACACACATGCAGACAACACACACACACACACACACACACACACACACACACACACACACACACACACATGCAGACAATACACACACACACACACATGCAGACAACACACACACACACACACACACACACACACACACACACACACACACACACACACACACACACACACACACACACACACACACACACACACACACACACACACACACACACACACACACACACACACACACACACACACACACACACACACACACACACACACACACACACACACACACACACACACACACACACACACACACACACACACACACGCTAATCCAAATCCCGAACTGCCTGCGAAATTATGTTGTGAATAAAACACGATGGAAATGAGAGGAGAGAGAGAGAGAGAGAGAGAGAGAGAGAGAGAGAGAGAGAGAGGAGAAATTGGGTTTTAATTACAGTGTGGCATGCTAATGGGTCCCTGTGTCTCTTGTGCTCCTCCCGCCGCAAGAGGTGTGTGTGTGTTCCTGCGCGGCCGCTTATGGTGTCAAGGGGGCGTAATGACAGAGGCGCCAAGTAGCGGCTGAAGGCTTCACTTATTCACTCTCCCGCCCACGCTCCGCCTTATTTCGTTTTTGTAATAGTTGTTCAGGTTTATATTATATTTTTTCCACTTTTTTGTTTTAGTTTTCGTTTTTGTAATTGTTGTTCAGGTTTTGCTTTCATTTTTTTCATCTTTCGTTTTTATAGTAGTTGTTCAGGTTTTTATTATAGTTTTTTTCGTCTGTTTGGATTTTTTTTTTAAGTTTTAATTTTTGTAATATTTGTTCAGGTTTTGCTTTCATTTTTTCATTTTTTTTTTGTATTTTTGTGGTTTTCGGTTTTGTAATAGTCGTTCAGGTTTTTAATATATTTTTTTCGTCTTTTTCTATCTTTTTTTTTAGTTTTCTTTTTTTTTGTAATAGTTGCTGAAGTTTTGTTTTATTTATTTTATCCAACTATTTATATTCCAATTATGGGCTCTCGTTTTTGTAATAGTTGTTGAGGTTTGTATCGTATTTTTCCATCGTTTATTTATTTTTTTAGTGTTCGTTTGTGTAATAGTTGTTGAAGTTTCGTTTTCATTTTTTCACTTTTTGTATTTTTCTAGCGGTTTTCGTTTGTGTAATAGTTGCTGAGGTTTTTATTATATTTTTCCACCTTTTTGCATTTTTTTCGTTTTTCTAATAGTTGTTGAGGGTTCATTTTTATTTATTTTTTCTTCCTTTTTGTATCTTTCCAGCGGTTTTATTTATTTTTCTATTCATTATACAAATTTTCTAATATATTTTTTCAGGTGGGAGTTTATGAGCATATTTTTTTTTTTTTTTCATTTTCCCCTCTCACGTTGCAGTTTCTTATTTGCATGTTTGTTGCTGAGGTTTTCCCACGTGTTTTTGTTTTTTGTCCCTTTTCCGTTAATATTGTTTTTATTTTCCATTTTATTTCCAGCTTGGTCATAATTTTTTTCTTCATGTGTGTGTTTAGAAGGTTAATAATATTCTTCTCATCCCACGTTGCAGTTTCTTGTTTACACAGTGATTGTTGTTGAAGATTTTCCATCTGTTCTTCTGTCTTTCCAGTAATCTTTTCTCAACTTTATAATATTCTGTCACATTCATAACATCATTAAACATTTCTGCCTCATCCACCTTCATTTATTTACTCGTCTTTGCATTTTCTTTTTTCTGTTTTTCTTCTTACTTATCCCTGCATTTTTTCTTTTTTCTTTTGTCCCATTCTTAACATCAGTAAACATTTCACCCTCCTCTCCATTCATTTACTCATTCCTACTGTTTCTATTTTTTTTTTTTTACTCATTCCTGCTTTTTTTCTCTCTCTCTTTTCTATTAATGTTCTTTGCAATAACTAAACTTTTTTTTTATTTATATTCTCTCACATTCATAACATCATTAAACATTTCACTCTCATCTACCTTCATTTATTAACCCGTTCCTACTTTTTTTTTTCTTTTCTTACTCATTCCATCCTTTTTTTTTAACATTCTTTTGGAATAACTGAACTTTTCCTTTACTTTATCTTTGCATTCTATCACATTCTGTCACATTCTCAACATCATTTTTTACTTCCTCAATCTCGTCCACCCTCTCAGACTAACTTCTTTTTTTTCCTTTAGGAAGCATATATTAGTACACCAGCGGCTCACTTGATCCTTTCCATTTTACCGCCGCCTCAGCTTTTTCCTTTGCATAATATTCACTAAACTTTTCTTCCTTTACCTCTTCAACCTCAGCTTCCCCATCTCCTCTTGCATTATCCCTCTTAGTATTCCCTGCACGGATTTTGCACGTATGTCTGTTATTATTAGGTATTTCCCGCTCGTGTGCGCGATTTCCTTTCCTTATTTATCGTAATTATGATGTTTCTCCTTGTTTTTGATTATTTTTTCATTTAGTCTTTGCTTGCGGACGAGATGTATGTAGTGGTGGTGCTGTTGTTGTTGTTGTTGTTGTTGTTGTTGTTGTTGTTGTTGTTGTTGTTGTAGTAGTAGTAGTAGTAGTAGTTATAGTGATAGTAGAAGTGGTAGTATTAGTAGTACTATTATTAGTATTAGTAGTAGTAGTAGTAGTAGTAGTAGTAGTAATAGTTGCTGTTGTAGTAGTAGTAGTAGTAGTAGTAGTATTTGTAGTAGTAGTTGTTGTAGTTGTTGTTGTTATTATTATTGTTGTTGTTGTTATTGTTGTTGTTATTGTTATTGTTGTTGTTGTTGTTGTTATTGTTGTTGTAGTAGCAGTTGCAGGTGCAGTAGTAGCAGCAGTAGCAGTAGCAGTAGTAGCAGTAGTAGCAGCAGCAGTAGTAGTGATAGCAATAGTAGCAATAGTAGTAGTAGTAGAAGAAGTAGTAGTAGTAGTAGTAGTAGTAGTAGTAGTAGTAGTAGTAGTAGTAGTAGTAGTAGTAGCAATAGTAGTAGTAGTAGTAGCAATAGTAGTAGTAGTATATTTTTGTTTTTCGGTTTTTATCCTCGTTTAAGTATTTATCATATTCACAGTCAGTCAACCCCGTCATACCTTCCACCTTCCATCGCTCTCTTAATGATTCACCTCCTCTCTCTCTCTCTCTCTCTCTCTCTCTCTCTCTCTCTCTCTCTCTCTCTCTCTCTCTCTCTCTCTCTCTCTCTTCCTTCATGGTCTGCGATACGAGTCTGGGATTATTGAAGGGCATTATTCCATTTTTTTATTATCTCTTATAATTACTATCTATCTATTATCATCTATTATCATTCTTACTGATTTTGAGATAGTGTCACTGTTTCCATCACTTTTTGGTATTACTATTCCATTTTTGCGGTTTATTCCTTATTTTTCCTCATGTAAGAGGGGAAAGGTGGCTGAGGGCAATAAAGACTTAAAAAAAAAAAGGCTCTCTTAGTCGTCAGTTCCCTTGCAGGTCCGAGAGAGTTAGCATTTTTTTTTTTTATTCATACCATGTGGGCTTTTCACGGGAATTTATGGGCTAAAGGGGATACTTTTTGGGTGCCTCCTATCTCAAAGCCCACCCGCTAGGAAACCGTTGCCCCGAGTGAGGAAGCCCAACCTTTACTCGGACCGTGGACAGGATTCGAACCCGTGCGCTTGGAGACCCCTCGAACCACAAAGCACGCATGGTTAAAAGAATAACTTCATATAATTTAGGGCAATATTAGTTTCCTGTGTATTATTACTTTTAGAGATAGTGTTATTTTATTTTTATTTGTATCTCTTGTGAACATTATTATTACAATGTTGAGGAGGTTATTGCCTGCGATGATTAGATCTTTGAAATAATTGCGTAATGTATTTTACCTCATACATAAGATTTGAATAAGAATCAGTGCAGGTTTGTATGAAATTTGGACATAATTTTATTCATGTATTTACCGCACCTTCATTACCTCCCAGAATTTCACACCAACACTATTTGTCTTATTTTATATCACGAGTGTTCTTTTTATTCGTTTATTCGCTTGCTGTTTGAGTTTCCACCAGATTTATTTACCACATTTACTGAGGCTTCGTTATTCACCACATTTATTTTCTTATTTACTATATTATTACTCTCTTTTTATTCCTATTCATCCGGATTCCTTGGCCTCTGCTTCTCACTAACACCATTAACCTCTTCAATTCTGGGATACATTTTTATCTTGAGATTTGTGTGCGATTAGACCATTTTATTGACATTAGGAAGGGTCTATGGAGGACAGAAGATTAATGGCCACAGTCTTCACTATTATAACCCCCTACATAAGTTTCTGAAGCTGTATAAAATCACCAAATAGTAACCAGAAGGAATATGGAAACGCGTCATGGTGTTCAAGGGGTTAAGTCTTTTAGTCTTCTCCCTGCAGCTTCACAGGCAACTTTTTACTCATATATATTTATGAGATCCACAAACTGCTTTCCTTAAACCCTCAATTTGCTTCTCAATCTCGCCAACACACCTGAAGTCTCTGGCTGCTGGCTATTCTGTTATGCACTTGAATGTAATTTGGAGGTGTGATTCATAGTAATTTATAAATCATGGCCCGTCATTCTGGAACGCTCAAATGCAGGCGAGTAATTTTCATCTGCAATTCGTCGACCTCTTTAGAAACTGACGAGAATAATTTTCCATCGTATTAAGTCAAAGTATTTAACTGTTATTAGCTCTAATGTGAATTCCTTCCTTCCTTCCTTTCTTCCTTCCTTCCTTCCTTCCTTCCTTCCTTCCTTCCTTCCTTCCTTCCTTCCTTCCTTCCTTCCTTCCTTAATGCTGCTTCTTTTTTGTTACCGAATATTTCACACCAGGTTTTAGTTTGAACCCCTTAAGTACCATGACGCGTTTCCATATTCATTTGATGATTTTATGCAGGTTTAGAAACTTATGTGGGAGGTTAAAATAGTGAAGACTCTGGACCATTAATCTTCTGACCTCCATTGACTCTTCCTGATGTAGATATAATGGTCTAATCGTACACAAATCTCAAGGTTAAAATGTGTCCCAGTATTGAAGAGGTTAATATACCAACCACAGATTGAGACCGCCACATGTATAGGCACGCACGATGGTTTCTTGCAGCTTTGTTTATTTGGGTGTTGTTATAGAGAGCCGTTTTATATCAAGTGCTTTCTTTAACTTCTTCACTCTTCTCTATCATGTTTCTCCTTACTCACGAGCTTCTGATAAACATGTCTTTTGTTCCACTGTCACGTTTAACCTCCTCAGTACTGGGACATATTTTTACCATGAGTTTTGGATGTGATTAGATAATTTTATTTACATTACAAAGGGTTTATGGAGGTCAGAAGATTGATGGCCACAGTTTTCACCATCTTAATCCCCACATAAGTTTCTTGAAGGTGTGTAATATCACCAAATAGTAAGCAGAATGAATATGAAAATGCGTCATGGTACTGAAGGGGTTAAGTATATTGCTGGCTTGATCATGAAGTTTACGAGTATAATCTCTTAATCATTTTTTTCCTTACGTGTAGATCGCTTTACAGGCTTCGTGTAGTGCCTTTAGAGCTGCAAACTGTGGTTCATTGCAGTAAAAATGCTAACTTACATCCCGGCGAGGTTACTTAAAAAAAAAAAAAAAAAAAAAAGTCGATAATCTGTGAACTAGTTAGCAGGAAATCTTTAGACAGAAATCTGACTACTTTACTTAACACATCTATTCACACTACTCCCTTCTCCCTTCCTCCCTACCCCCTTCCTCCCTTCCTCCCTTCCTCCCTTCCTCCCTCCCTCCCTCCCCATCCCTCATCACCCGTGCCATCCCCCGTTCCTACTCTTCCCCCTACCTCTCTCCCCAATCACTCGACACCTCCCACGCCACACCATCACGCTTCCTCGCCCCCTCCTCCACCACCACCACCTCCCGCTTCACCAACACCACCAAGGCACATCCTCGCTGCAGCAGTCCCGCTCAGTCATCACCTTGTCATCATCATCCACCTCATCATCTTTTCTCCTCACCTCTGCGTCCATCTATTGTGGTATTGTACTGGTTATCATTCCTCCTCCTCCTCCTCCTCCTCCTCCTCCTCCTCCTCCTCTTCTTCTTCTTCTTCTTCTTCTTCTTCTTCTTCTTCTTCTTCTTCTTCTTCATTCTTACTGTCATTATTTCTTGGCCATATCATGAGTTTTGAATTGATCGTGAGTTTACATTCTTCTTGCATACTTTTATACCAGAGAGAGAGAGAGAGAGAGAGAGAGAGAGAGAGAGAGAGAGAGAGAGAGAGAGTGTGTGTGTGTGTGTGTGTGTGTGTGTGTGTGTGTGTGTGTGTGTGTGTGTGTGTGTGTGTGTGAAGAAGGGGGAATGTAGGGTGAGGCAGGGAGCGAGGTCACGTCACCACACGTCACCAGTTGACCTATATGTGCTCGCCTTGCATGACCAACACACACACACACACACACACACACGGTTTACATACAGCGAGAGAACATCGTCTATCACAAGGGAAGGAAGAAGCGCAGTAGAGAACAGTGAACATTCCCTCGATGGAGAGGAATCACAGGGCTGAGGATTGAGTCACGAGGGAAGATAACAAACAAGTGACGCAGCAACACATCCTGGAACCGCTACGCCTAACACACTAACGTTACAGCAGCCACGGCGCCTAATGGTGTTGAAATCCTTGGACTTTGATTAATATTTCCGTTGTTACTTACGAGGAAGATGAAATGGATTACCGTGACAGGAAATAAAGGTGAATAAATGAATGATGAGATGTAGAGGTGAATGAGAAAGATAGGTCGATGGAAGGATAAAGAGGAGGATGAAAAAACAGCTGAAGAATACCGAAATATGAATTACCGTGACAAGAATAAAGGTAATGAAGAGATAAGTAGGTAAAAGATACAATGTAGAGATGAATGAAAAATAAGCCAATAATTACAGAGAAGGTTGAAAAAATAGCTGAAGAATATCGAGAATTTTAAGAGATATATATTACCGTGACAAGAATAGAAAGAGTAAATAAATGGATAGATAAAAGATGAAATATAGAGATGAATGAAAAGAAGGCCAATAATCAAAGAGAAGGTTGAAAAAAAAAAACTGAAGAATACCAAGAATTTAGAGAGATGTAGATTACCGTGACAAGGAAAGTAAATAAGTAAATAAATGATTGAAATATAGATGAATGAAAGTAGGTCAATAAAAGCATGAAGAGGAGGTTGAAAATAGAAAAAAAAGCTTAAGAACGTCGGGAATTTTAAGACATATAGGTTCCCTTGACAAGAAAAGTAAATGAATAAATAAAGATCGAAATGTAGAAATGAATGAAAGTAGGTCAATAAAAGCATACAGTAGAGGTTCAAAATAAAAAATAAATAAATAAATAGATAGCTTAAGAACGTCGGAAATTTTAAGACACATAGATTGCCGTGACAAGAAAGGTAAATAAATAAATAAAGATTGAAATGTACAGATGAATGAAAGTAGGTCAATAAAAGCATAAATAGGAGGATGGAAAAAAGAAAATAACTCAAGAGGAGGCTGAAAAACAAAACAAAAAAAAACAAGAACACCAGGAACATTTAAAGAGATACAGATTAATACTATCACACAATTAACCCCTCCCTTTCTATATTTTATCGCTATTTTCATGGTAACTGTTCTACTGATCTTGCTAACTGCAT